>NC_064287.1:6318459-6496292 GCF_019186545.1 Solanum stenotomum | reverse complement strand
CGGGACCCCGTCAAACTTTTTCTTTGAATTTTTGTTCCTAGGTTCGACTAGGGTCAAATCCTGGGTTAGATTTGATTATAGTAGGAAAAAATGTAGGCACTGACATGATATAAAACACGTGAAGAAAAGAACTCGGAGAAGAAAACGGTCAAATAGAAAGAGTCTTGATTATAGGAGAAAAGTGCAGAAGAAGAAGCGAAAAAGACACACTAGTTTTAGCTCCACGAACAATGACTCAAGAAGTTGTTCTAGGAAAATAGTATTAGCTCCAAAGGTAGAGATTCTAAGAGTTTTTCCACTTGCCAAGATACAACTAATAGTGGTAAATAGGAAGCGACAACAAAATTGAGTTTATTAAAATACATTTGCATATACTACCTAAGGTTCCAAATAATTATAGTTTTAACAAATTAATCTTGTCTAAAAATACTTGACGTCTGAGGAATTTTTTTTGTTATATCTAAGTTTTTAAATTTTCTAATTTAATTAGTAAAGTATTATTACTGATTAGAGAGAAATACATAAAAAGTAATATAAACAAGTATACTTATGATTAAAAATATTACTATAAATACTTTTGCTAAGCGATGTCCAAATAAAATAGGCATAGTATATAAATATATCTTTTATTTTGTCTTCTATACTAAGACGATTGTATCTATTTGTTTAATTTATATAAGTTTAAGAGTCTATTTATACATATTTAAAATTGAAAGGCATAAATATTTGCTTAAGTTAAATTAAAAATACGTTTATGTATTATGCAATAAAATATTGACAGCTCGTTTTATACATTTAAACAGCACTAAAAGATAGGATTAGATGGCTTTGAAGTTGACAAAACAAAATTTGCGCCACATGTAATAATAAGTTGTTTTCTACTTTGTTGTTTCTGGAATTTGACACTTCACTTCTGTGGGCTAAATTCTAATACCTTAAAACCCCTCAATAAACCTTGTTCTTTTCATCTTTTCTTTAAGAAGGCTTTCAGTTTTGAAATTTTGCAAACAGTGTTTCTCTGTCTCATTATCATTTAATTAAAATCTGCGCCAAATGTGTTGTGTGTCCGTGAATGATGGTTCCTAAATCATGTGCTCTGTAGATAAATTGTATGCAGATAGCTTGTATTCATATTTTGCTTTCTGCTGAAATGATCTAGATAGGTTGATTTCTTTTAATTAGCTAAGTTGTAGTTTATTGAATATGATTTTATTGTGGTCCTTTTGATTAATTATAATTTAAATTCTTTTTGTAGCCAAGTGATGCAGCTAGTGGATCCATTTCACGTATGAATAAAAGAAGATCCTCCGATTGAAGTAATCCAAATAACAATGAATGAAGTTTTGTCGTGCAGTTGTATTAGATAATTAAGTATAGTAATTGCTTGAATGGATGTAGTATGATTAATCGTTGGAATGAATGTGCTTAATGTTTAGTTTTTGAGACAAATGATGATACTAATTATGTTTGTGTTTAATCATTGAAATATATGTTTGAGACTAATGTTATATTCGTTTATGTTAATGTATTTTTAGTTCAATAGTATCTTTAACATTACCTATTTAAGAAAGCAATTTGTATAATAAAATATCATATCAATCAGTTTGTAAGAATTATAAATGAATAAATAAATAAAAAATCAATGGAACCCCCACAACTTATTAAATAATTAACCTAAAACTCGACATATAGCGGGGGTTTTAACCGCAGCTAAAATATTACGGCGGCCAAGAAAATCTCTGCAAACTGGTAACGGTGAATGTTCTTGGGGCGGGCAACTGATTGTGGAGGTTGTTGACCACCATAACATATAAATTTAACCCCCGCAGATAACACATTTTTTTGCAGCGAGGGTTTAGGAAACAATTGTGGTACTTTATAATGCACGAGGACAGATCACCCTTCATAATGAACTAACACAGATACTAAAGAAAGAAAAACAACTTTAAGATTTTAAGATTCAATTCAAGCATGTAAGTAGTGACTTTGTTGACTAAAATGAATGTCTTAACTTACCTAAGTATTAAGTTTTGCTTGATCAAATTAGACAAGTTCTTCTACTACATATTCTGATCCTAACAAAACATTTGCTAATAAACTTTTAGAAATGGCCTCAAATTTTTTTAAGAAATTGGATGAAATTCTTTGAATGAGGAATGCAACAAAATGAAGACCATAAAACAGGAATGAAGATTTGTGAGAACATCTATGTTGCTCGGACTCTTCAAAAAATGATGAATAGGAACCCACAAGCAGGGGCGGATCTACATGGAGGTTAGGGGGGTCACCCGACCCCCCTCGTCTAAAAATTACACGGTATATATAAGGTCAAATTCTGTTTTTATGTGTGTATATATTAAAATGAACCCTCTAAACACATGTAAAGAGGCTAGCTCAGTGGTAAAGGGGTTCAAGAATTCGCTTGGACGTCATGGGTTCAATTCTGCGCAACAACACTTTCCTAAAAATTTTCTTGTTTTCTTCATTTGGAAAATCAAATAGCAAGGCTGAGATGGGCTCAACATTTTTGGGTTGGAGTTTTATTGTTTGTTTTTTTTTCATTTTTTAGTGTTATTTCTCCTTTTCAATATTCATTTTTTCGAATTTCTAAGGCACATTATTTTCATTTTTGTATTTTATTATTTTTTTCTCCATTGCTCATTTTATTTTTACGTAACTCTCTTTTTATATACTAATTCAAAGGAATTTTTAAAAAAACTATCAATTATTCTTAAACTTGAAATTGAGATAGAGAAAAAAACTTTAAAGATAAGTTAAACTTAATCGAACAAATAAATTTGAAAGACATGATTATTCATCATATTTCTTTCTCATTTTTTCAGTTCTATTCTAGAGAGACGTAAACTACATTGATATGATTTATTCATTTTTTTTATCGATGGAAAACCTTATAAATTGAATAAATGAACAAAAAATTAGCGATGCCATTTATTTATCCTTTTAATATGCATTATAATATTAGTAACTCAATCCCCACACATTTTAAAGAGTATTAAACAATTTTTAAAGTAACATATGATTGAATGAACATTAATTTAATTTATTTTAAAAATTCAAAATAAAGTAAAATAATAAAAAATTAAAGAAAAAAATCATTTAAAAAAAAAAAGAATCAATGAAGCATAGTAAAAGTAGGAAGAAACGCTAAATGCGGCATGACAAGGCCAGTTATATTTAATGGATTAAGGATAATTTTTTTCTTTCCCGATCCGTTTTGCTCCATTTTCTTATTTACTTCTTATAAGTTGAACCCCCTCCATGAAAATCCTGGCTCCGTCATTGCCCACAAGTACCTTCTTCAACCTGAGTTCTTGTTTTCACTAGATGTATGAGGAGGATTTGATGTTAGTACATAATTATGTTAAAGTTCATCCGAAAAAAACATTTAAACCACAAACTTCACAACCTACCAAAAAGTGGGTAAAAACTTATTGATACAAGTTATATATATATCAAACTAATGAATACATGCTATAAATATATATCATTATAATTAAACCATAATTAGTTCATATAAATCCTAACCTTAATTTTATCATTTAATCATAATTAATTTATATGATTTGGTATAAATATTATACTTGATATATTTTTATCCAAGAAAGAAGAAAAATCTAATAGCAACCATTTTTGTTGGTCCAATCCAATCCACCCACTCCAACTTGTTTTTGAAAGATGATTAAAATTCAATTACCCACTTCACAGCTTGACATGTGGCACCTTCCTAGCAAGCCACGTCATAACTGTCCTCTGGCATACCCAAAGCTGCCTAAAAACCACAAGTAATTGGCCATAATTAAAATAACCAAACTTTTCAAGTCTTTTAATAGGAAAGAAGGCAAACCTAAGCCTTACCAAACTAATTTAGACATTCACTATTTTATACTCTATAGTTTATTTATATAATATAACCTCTTTGTAACAGAACATGTCCTAAACTCTTTGCACTTCCTAACTGGCTCCTACCAAATTCTTCTCCAAATAAACAAAAAATGGACTGGACCAGAGGCCACATTATAGGCCATGGCTCTACAGAAGCCGTGTCGGTCGCCATGTCACGCTGCTCCGGTGAGATTTTTGCTGTCAAGTCCACGGAGTTGTCTCGATCCGAATTCTTGGAAAAAGAGCAAAAAATTCTATCAACATTGAACTCTCCTTACGTATTTGACTACAAGGGGTACGATGTAACTAGAGCGAACAACAAGGTAATGTTCAATCATGGAACACTCATCGATGAAATTAGGAAACAGGGAGGCCAATTGAATGAGGAATTGATTCGACACTACACGAAACAAATTGTTCAAGGACTAGATTACCTACACTCGAAAGGGATAGTGCATTGCGACATCAAGGGTCACAACATTTTGTTATGTAACACTGGTGCCAAAATTGGGGATTTTGGATGTTCTAAACGTGTTGATGGTGTGACAATTGGTGGCACACCTATGTTCATGGCACCAGAAGTAGTTTGTGGCGAAGAACAGGGGTTTCGTTCTGATATATGGGCGTTAGGATGCACGATTATTGAAATGGCCACGGGTGGTTCACCGTGGACTAATGTTAATAACTCTGCTTCATTGCTATACCATATAGCATTTTCTGGGCTAACACCAGAAATTCCCAAGTTTTTGTCATCACAAGGAAAGGAATTTTTAAACAAATGTTTGAGAAGAGATCAGAAATAGAGATGTTCAGCGAAAGAGCTACTCAAACATCGATTTCTTGATTTATATAACGAAGAAAATCAAGATTGTTCTCCAACAAGTGTGATTGATCAATGCATTTGGAATTCGAACGAAGAAATTGATGATTCAATACAAGAAATGAGTCGTTGTTTAACGGATTTGACTCTACAAAGAGTAAGAAAATTGGAATTACAATCAGGAAAACCAAATTGGAAATTGGATTATGAGTGTTGGATCATGGTAAGAAAGAAGAGTGAAGATTTGCCAACCTGTAAAAATGGCGTGACAACTTTTTTTTCGAGAGAACACGCTTTTATTAGTTAATTATATTCTCAATATGTTTCCTCATGTGCGGGCCTAATTCTTTTTTCATGGCCAAGCATGTGGACATTCTTTTTTTATATGGGTGGCGGTGAGATTTAATTTCAGGATCTTTTTGCCTAGTCTGATATTATGTTGAAGTATGTGACCATCTCATCTAAAAACTTAGATTATTAGAGAGATCATGTTTTTATTAGTTAATTATATAATTAAACGGATATGGAAAGATGTAATTGCCAAGATAACATTTTTTATTGTAGTAGTTATAGAATAATAATTCGTACACTCAATTTTGTCACACATAAAAGAGGTTCACCAAATAAAATTATGTGTTCATAAATCTCTCTTTTAACTTCCATGGTGACTCACTTTTCTTATATTGCATTTGCCTCATTTGCACTTAAAGCATAAGAGATTAGCTCATAGAATTACAGTTCAACACCCAAAAAGTATCCTTTTGTTCTCTTTTATTTGTCCACTTTGAATTTTACAGGTTCTTTAAGAAATAATGACTAATATAAATATTTTACTACAATACACATATTAATTGATGTATAGTCTTAATTTTACAAAATAATTGGGGGAATAAATAATTAGTGTTGAGGATAAAATAGGAAAAAAATAATTTTGTCATGATATGCTATATTACTTTCAATTGTCCTCTTTTATATTTAACAAAACATAATATCCTTGTTTCATTCAAAATGAGTCATCGAAACGTTAGATTATTGACTTCTATCAATAGTAAATTATTAAAGATCACATCTGACGCATATTCTACACATGTGTGTTTGGGACAATTTGTTAATATTCCATATATAACGAATGCATGATGAGTCGGTTCACATTTTATGTACCAAAGATTGCAAGATCTTTAAAACATTTGATATTTAGAAAGCAACAAGTCGTTTATCATTTATTTTTTTATTTAAATCTACACTTATTATTTTAAAAAGTAAAGTATTAATATATTTAAGGATAATTAAAATGGAGTAGATTTAATAAATAATCTTTAGACTAAGACTATGAAATACAGTTTCAAGAAATATACATAAATTTAAAAACAGAAAATATGAATCGGATCGGAATTTACTGCATTGGTAAGTTCTTTCACCATTTGTGTTGGGTGGATATTACTTTTTTTATGCATTTATTATTTGTCTGCTCTTAGGGATAAACTCAAACTGTTTTAATTAATCATTATTGATCAGTTTAATTAGTATGATAACTACATATTTATTGTCAATAATCTTGGGCATGACAAAAAGAAGAAAAAAGGCTTAATTGAATAAAAATTTGATAAAAGTATCCAACCTAAGGAGATCTTTCCCTGCCTAATCTTTTCTAGGCACCATTACATAGTCATAATACACACATGTCACAATAATGTGCAATTGTCTTTGAGAGATTTGGTCTTTGGAGTCTATCACAAATGTTATTTTAGTTATATGATCCTTCTTGAGATCAGTAAAAGATTAACACAAAATATATATAAATAAAATATAAGAGATTTTGGTATATAATTAGTTTCTTCTATTCAAATGATAAGTGGACATCAGAGAACATTTTCTCCTATTGTGAAGAGTATAATCTCTTAAGATGGATCATATTTTTGTTATCTCAACCTCTCCACCTACTCATAGGGAAAGTAAAAATAAAATAAACTCTTCAAAGCTGAAATCACATAGGCAACCTCAGCTTAGCTTCCATTAAACATTCGATTGAAGCATTTCTTTGCAGAAAACAGATCTAAACTTAAGGGTGTGTTTGGTACGAAGGAACAACAATAACAAACTCAGTGTAGCCTCAAAAGTTAGGTCTAGAGAGGATCGAGTGTATGTAGACCTTATCTCAGCCTTTGTGGGGAGGAAAGGAGGCCTATTTCTGGCAGACCCTCGACTCCTGACATGGAGTAAAACATTCAGTTTTTCCATGTGTGGTCAAAATATTTGGAAAACATCATTTTTAGAAAAAGAAGATCCTTAAAAATGTGGAATATGACTTCCCTACCAAAAGCAGGGAAAACAAACTCCAGAAGTGTCATTTCAAGTTTATTGTCTCCTCTTCACCTACTCAACGCCCAAAAAACCCATCCCTGGACCATCCCCCCCCCCTGCTCCCACCCTATAGTGTTTTGCTAGATTATGTATAAATGTTCTTGGAGAAGTAATTTTGTATTTACTTACCCAACACTATTAAATAAATAAGAAATCTTATTGTTTTCCAAGAAAACATTTTCCTTCATGCCAAACACAGCCTAAACAAAGTTCAGAGGCACATCCAATAAGCCCTGTTATTTTTGGATTTTCAGTGGCATTTACCAATAGATGTGATGCTTGTTTCTTTAAGCTGGTCAAGCTCAGCTTACATGAATATGGCAACAGGCTAAATGAAGGATGACACAGGCAAATAATAGATGACTCCACAAGAAAGAAGCAAAGGTAAATTCATTAATTTTATTCACCTTTGAAGTAACCAATAAATGGAAGAAGAAGAGGAGGAGGAAATTAAAGCTCAAGTCTCTGCACATCCAACTTTCAGTCATCAGTTCTCTTTGATAATTTACATTAGTTATACTTACAAGAAAAACGCATCTTCCAGTGGAAGCAAGTGTTAGTTGTCCTCAACACTGATAAATTGGTCTTCGGTGTCTGGGCGAGGATGATGAAGGAGTGGCAGAGAAAGGGTACTCACCATATTTTGTTGCTGTTTCCGATACATTCTCAAAATCTACACATTTTCCATTATTTTCAACTGTTGGGAACCCAAGCTTGGTTTTCAAATTAGACCATTCATTTGACTCGTCAATTTTCTGGACCTCGTGGCTTATTGACTGCAACTGGTTCCGAAGTGTCTGATTGTAATCAAATAAACGATCATATTTGAGACGGAATTCTTCAAAGTTGTTCTTTAATTCTAACACGATAGCTCCTTCAGCTCGAGCCTTATTAGCTTTCATCTGATAATCCATTTTCAGTTTCTTCATTTTAGCTGTCAAATCTGCAACCTTCCCCTGTAAAACTCTACAATGACCCTCCATATGCAATTTCCTCTCCTGAAGTATTTTTCTTTCAGCCTTGATAATCTTCCTAATAGAGATGTTCTCCATTATTACAGGGTGCAATTTGTCCAACACCATCCATGCAAATAGTGAAAATCCTGCAAATCACAGGTTTAGCATTAAAACCAAAGGGATTTGCAGAACGTGTTCGAGTATATTCATCTGCACAACCTATATAAATGTCACTCCTATTGGCAATTGACAAACAACAGCTTCAGTTTTAGGTACTCCCTCCATTTCAATTTGTTTGTCAGGTTTTGACTAGGCACAAAGTCTTGAAGTCTTAATTAAAGATATGTAGAATGTACCAAAATGTCCTTTAATCTTGTAGACTTAAACATGACATGTGGAAAGTTGAAATTAAAGAGTTGCCGAAAAGGGAAAGAGGCATTCTCTTTTACAAGGACTAAATAGAAAAGTAAGATAAACAAATTGAAAGAAACTAGAGTAGTACTTTTTGGAGTGAGTCAATGTTATTAGACTGAACAATCAAAATCACATTCATTACTGGTGGATATGCGGGAAGCCACGTATAAGGTTCAAAGTTAGTTTAGTCACTCATACCCGTACAAAAGGATTCAATATGCTTTCATTAAATAACCTTTCCTGGACTTATAAAGATATCTGGGGGTCAGGTGAATAAACAAGAACGATATAAATGGCTTCTGTTATGGTTAGCAGCGGAGGCCGAAAGCAAAAGAGTTACAATCAGCAGTTAAAGTAGTCGCAATATATGCTCCCGATCCCACAAGACATTGGAGAAATGTTCAAAGAAATGGAGAAACAATCTATTTGAGGAAGAGGAAATAGCTACCAAAGAGATGACAAAAAAAAACATTAGTTCCAAATGCTCAAAGGTAATTGACATGATTGTTACTTGTAAATAATAAACTCGGTGGCATTTCACCAGTAGAATGACAGGCTTCCAAAAATTGTGAGGTCCTGGGTGCCTTGTTATTTATTGAAGAGCTAGACACTCGGCACGTGTATCTTATCTTAAGTATGACAAACTTTATATTAAAAAATAATAAGATTTTAATCACCTATTTAGTTTGAAAATTATGTTTGAGATGATAAAATTGAAATTAAAGAAGCAAATGTCACATGTATATGGTGGCTACAATCTACATATACATATAGTCCACATGTTCACTTTTAATTTTCTCGATATTAGAATCTTCTCATTTGGTAAATATGCATCTCCAATCTTGGACTACTTATTCAAGGATGGATAAAAATATACAGGAAGATTAGTCACATTATTATGATACTAGATAGTTAACAATTATATTTGTTGGAATATGGTAATACAATGGATCAGCAGAAGTTCGAAATCTGTGTTTTGAAATGGCGGAAGAATGTACAAGGGATTACCCTGCATTTTATGCAGCTTCATCTTAGACTGAATTACATACAATTATATAGTTTGACAGAAGACTTCATTTCCTTTTTCTTAATAGGTGGTTTATTCGCAACAAATAACTAGCAAGTCTTAACATGGGGCTCTCCGTTTCAAGAACCTACAAGGCCATCTGGAGATCTGCTAGCATGCTGGAACTTCAAGGGATGAGTTGTTAATCAGGATTGACGGTAGAAAAGCTTACCTGGATGTATATGGTGGATTATTTGGAAGGAAAGGAACTCAACATTCTTTGAAGGAATTTTTGTAGTAGAGCGAAGATTTATTCTAGGGGTTTTTGCTTTTCTGTAAGCTATCAAGATAGCTCTCAGCACAAACTTTGTGCTTAATTTTATATAATAATGTTACCTTTCCCAAACAATGTTATATGCATCCTTTCCGCTCTACTCAGGTAATATTAGAGAATTCACATAGAGACTATTTTTAAGCTAGCTGTCACCGAACCTAATGTAACTCTCAATCTATCCGGGTTTGGGACTAACTTTGCTATGGTGAAGCTTAGATGGACAAAGTTGACAATTAGTATTGAACCATAATGTATTAACGTTGTTTCTTATCAAACGTAAATCCAGATTCTTCTTTGAAGCATTTTGTATCTGGTTATTCTGAATTAACTCGGTAGGGGTAAGATCGGCGTACACTCTACCCTCCCCAACCCCACTTTGTGAGATTACAATAGGTATGTTGTTGTATATCCTGAATTTTTGGAAAACAATTCATCATCATGGCATTGCCTTCTCAAAGTAATGTTCTAGGTATTGTTTTGTCTAAGCTGCTTCACTGTGGATTTTGTATCAACATTCAACAGCAAATCTGAACAAACCAGGAAAATCTTCTTTCAGAAAGCTGCTACTCCATTTGTCTAGCCAGAAGAGTGTGTTTTCCCTGTTGCCTACTTTAATAGATCACTGAACTCTTGCCATAACTTGCTAATATGATTCCATGGACCAACACCATGTGATGTTCTATCGACCATGTCCATGCTTAATTCTCACCACCATCTTGAGAAAGCCTCGTCCTTTCTCCTTGGGCACTCTGGCCCATTTCACCAAATGAAACTTGTATTTTGTGCTATTCCCTAAAAACCTTCTTCTGATTTTGTCTTATTGCTTGAGAACCTTACCTAGGATTGGAAACAAGGTCGTGAAATACATTGGAGTGCTATCCAACACACTATTCATCAAAGTAAACCTCTCTCCCAATGAAAGGTATGGTGACTGTCACGTGACCAACCTTTTTTTCAAACTACTCTATTACTCATTGCCATACTTGATTGCTTTTATATTTAGCTCCTAAAAGTAGTGGGAAGAGTGCCTATGTTGCATCAAAGTATCTCTGCCAACTCTTGTGTGATGTCCACTGTATTAACTGGATGATTGACTGATTTTCAAGTTAATGAGCAGGCCCGAGACAATTTCAAACACAACAAGCAACATCTACAGATGTCTCAGTTGGCCTGTCTGAGCTTCACAAAAAATCAGTTTAACATCAGCACATAGAAGATGAGAAAATTGAAATTTCTTCTCCCATTCTGGACCCTACTGTGAACCCCTTAATCCATTGGTTCTAGACTACTTTTCCTGTCATGCTACGAAAAGCTTTCATTACCAAAATGAAAAGGAAAGAAGACATAGGGCCACCTTATCTCAACCCTCTTTGAGGTGGAAAGAATACCACAGGTTCAACATAAATGGAATACCATGCTATTGTGATACAAAACTTCATCCATTTAAGCCATTTTTCTCCAAATCCCATTTGCTGCAAGATGTTGAATAGAAATTGCCAACTAACATGGTCATATGTCTTCTCCAAATCAAGTTTACATAGAAGAATCCCTTGCTCCCGTTTATTCATTCTCCAGTTCAATAACTCATTTGCAATAAGAGAAGCATCTATAATTTGCCTTCCACTTAAGAGAAACCAAATTTTTTAATTACCTTTTTCGACCTTTCTGCCAGCAGCTTAGATATAATTTTATACACGCTTCCTATCAGATTAATGGGCCTAAAATCTCTTATATCTTCAGCACCCTTCTTCTTGGGAACTACGGCAATAAAGGAGGCATTGCAAGCTCTAGCAAAGCTGCAGGTCTGCCTGGTAGTATTTTAGGGATTTGATGACATCTACTTTAAGTATCTGCCAAGCTTTTTGATGGAAGGCCATTGTAAAGTTATCACGGCCTGGAGCTTTATCAAGTACGAACAGTTTTATTGCCTCCTTTCTTTAAAGTCCCTCTCCAACCACCTTTGTTCCTCCTCAGTTATGGTCCCATGCCCATAGATATCCATTGAAGGTCTCCAAAATTCTGCTTCAGTAATTAAAATTTTCTGATAGAAACTCAGAATTCCTCTTTTAGTCCCTTCTGCCTCTTCTACCACCTCATCTTTTGCCACCAATCAGCTTATGGTATTGCATCTTCTGTGTGAATTTGCTACCTTCGGAAAGGATTTGGTGTTCCCTATCCCATTGCTTTAACCAAAGACATCTAAACTTTTGGCATCATGAAGTCTATTTTGCTTTGCCAATCTTTTCCAACTCCATCTCTATGTCCCTCCTTCTGTGATTTTCTTCTTCGCTAAGGTGCATGTATTGAGCATTCTGATTCACAGTCTCCAGTTCCGCCAACATCTCTTCTTTTCTCTTGCCTAACCTTCCAAACTCCTCCTTGTTCCATTTTTTAACATCTCCTATTAATCTTTTGACCTTCTAAGTACCTGATCAGGACTGCCAGTAACATCATACTTCTCCCACCACTCCTTTAATTTCTCTATGAAACCTGAAACCTGAAACCACGTGTTCTCGAGTTCGAAGTAAGAATTGGTTTCACCTATTCTTCACATTCTAGCATCACTAGATTGTTTTGGCATAATAGATTGTTTGATTTCTTTAAAGGCCTCGTCACATTCAGCTGATATCAAGAACCTATCGATCCTTGATGCTTGTGACCATGTTTCTACATTTATATTCATTTTCAGGCCAATATTATACAATAAAAATAAAAAGGACAACAAGTTTCCTATATATGCTACTTGCACAAAAACATCTGACAGGCTAAACGAATCATTGAAAGAATAGAACTTAAAGTAAACATACTAACATGACTAAATCATTTTTCCAACTGATTGGTATTATTTATATAAATCTTTTTCTTCCATTGTGCCTCATATTTTGCTAAATTTGCATGAATTCCAAGAAATTGTAGGCCTTTCGAGACAACTTCATTTCAGGTGGTTTTAACATCTCCACACAACATGTTTTCACATCAACAGACTGGTACATCTAAAGGTCAGCCCAAGACATGTTCAAACCATCTCATACGACCTTCTCTTATTTTCTCCTCAATGTGTACTACTTCCCCCTTTGGCATAATTTGGTCTTTTTTTTTTGTCTCACCAAACTCGTATTTCTGTGACATTCATTTTGTGGATGTGTTGGACTTTTTAGTAGCCCAACATTCACGCTCATATCACATTGTTGGTCTTATAATTGTTCTATAAAACTGGTCTCAAGTTCGAAATCCCTTGCCAGCGAAAGCAAGGGGTTTGCCTTCTGGGTTGAGCTCGTCGCACCAGGCTTGCCTACTGCGGGTTACCTATCCTATGTGGTTTGCGAGCTATTGCATAGGAGAGGGTTTTACCCTATGCGCACCCAAAGGGTAGCGGCTGCGGGTTTCCCTTGTCATCAAAAAAAAAAAAAAAAAAAAAAAAAAAAAAAATAAATAAATATTTATAACTAAATATANATATATAATTGTTCTATAAAACTTACCTTTCCTTCCTTCTATCAGAAATAACCCAATAACAGTTTTCTATTTCGACCATCCTTTTAACTATTCCATGCAAGCTACTCCTACCAGAATTTAAAACCAAGGTTCCTCAACCCCTAGCCATGAACTCAACTTATTCATTGTGGGTCAATCAATCAAATATGTCCCTTTTCGGTTTCGACCCAAATTAGGTCCCGAGAAAATCTGAATTCACACCGTAAAGTCCCACATTGAGGGACAAAACACTCCCTAACAAAGGCGACTCCATACCCAATGGGACTAGAATCCAACATCTCTGATTAAGGATGAACAAGTAATATCTCAATCCCAACCAAGTTGGAGTTGGCTACATGAATTCTCTATACTAGTTCCTCTCTATTATTTCATTCTAATACTAAAAAAAACAGTACTTTAGAAGTAGAAAAAATATCTAGGGGTTCTGTAAAACTAGAGCAGTTATCTAAAATTACACTATTCAGTTACAGGTACTCCACATATAGATTCCAAAAGTTGTAAATCAAGATTCACTACGAAGCAGTACATTCAACAAAGATTCTATTTTCAGTTTATAGAAAGAAAGGGAAAAAAAACAAGAAATGGAGCATTACCCATAAGAGAAGATTGTAGAATTAGTAAATTGAGAGCAACCCCATCACTCCAATCGATGGGTCCGTGAAAAATCCTCCAGCTACATAAAATGGAAATACTGGTGTATACCCAATACACGAAAATGGCGAACATCAATATCCGTATCCATACGATCAAACTGTTGTTTCCGCGAGACAAAGCTAGAAGAATTGGTTCTTGAAATTGGGTCTGGAAGCAAATCCCAAAGTATACAAGTATTTCGCCCAAAACAAGGGAGATAAGTACGAATAGTATAAGGTATGTGGCCAACATCGTTTGTTCAACTAAGCTAAGCTCCCATGGCGTTTATTCATGCTGTATGCTCAAATCAAATTGACAATTTGACAATTTGTCATCTAAAGATGCCCTTTTTTTTTTTGTTCTTTCACCTATTGCAAGGTGTTTGTTTAAAAAATGGTTTACCACAGAATAGAGACATCTAAAGTTTGATAAAAAAAATTATTTAAATTTTTTTAACTAAGACTAGAAACAAGTGCATGTGCTAGCACAGATTCAATATCTGTTACTTATTTTTTTTATCTCAATTTATGTGATATAAATAGAATCAGGAAAGTCAAATAAATTTTAATATGATTTTTAGATATTTTAAATTGTTAATTATTGTCATTTATAGTACCGTAATTTTTAAATAATATATGTTTACTCTCCTTGTTCAAATTTATGCGATACTGATAAATTTTCTGGGAACAAATTATTTTTATCTCTTTTAATTTTTAATTTTTTAATTATGAATTTATGGTCTATATTACTTTTACGTCATTTTAAAACAATATACGTTACTCATCTATCCATATTTATGTGACACTGATTCGAGGGTCAATCGAACTTTTAATATGTCTTTTAAATATTTTAAGTTGTTAATCGTTGTGATTTATAGTATTTCTTACGTAATTTTCAAATAATATATATTATTCAATTTGTCCAAATGGATGTAGCACATATAGAATTTCAAGAGTCAATCAAATGTTGTTAATTATTGAGATTTACAATACCTTTTACGTAATTTTCAAATTGAATAATACATGTTACTTCTTTTGTCTCATTTTATGTGACACCGATAGATTAATTTCAAGAATCAATCGAATATTTTATACGTTTTTTAAAAAAAATTAAATTGTCAATTATCATAATGTATAGTATTTTTTATGTAATTTTTAAATATCTAAAAATTAAAAAATAAGACAAACAAATTAAAACGGAAGAATCATATGAAAATTACAGAAATGTTCAAAAGGTGCTCAACCAAGCATGTTGACCTGTTGCCTGCTTGGGTACCTAAACTAGGGTTGCGTATCGGTCGGTTCGGTTCGGTTCGATTTTGAAGTATATCGGTTTGACTTATTGGTTATCGATTTGTAGAGATGTTAAACCGTTATAGAACCATTATGATATTGGCTTATCGGTTATTGATTGTTATCGGTTTAACCGTTAAGATTTGACACAAAAATAAATTAATGAAAAATACTTAAAAACAAGGTGACAAATCGAATGAATCATGTACATGAGTTCACAAGTTGCATCTTGCTCAAATGCAAACACTTTAACATTGTAGAATAACCAAGATTTTGAGATGGCCAGAAATAAAAGTAGGAAACTAAACTCTAAATCAATGACTTTATATACAAAATGGTATAAATATAGTTATTTAATTTACTATTGGGTTATCACTTATCAGTTAACCCATTAAGAAAAAACCTCAAACCGTTAAGAACCGATAACCCAATAATAAAAAAAAAAATATCTGAACCACTAAACTAATAACCCATTACTAATAAACCAATAACTCTTTTTCGGTTCGAATTATCAATTTCGATTTGATTTTGAACCACCCTAACCTAAACTCCCTCTTATAAATAAGTAGAATATGTTTTAATTGAAAATTTAATGTGTTAAAAAACTGTCATATTATATAGTGCTCCTATTTTGATAATCAAAGAAAGAATAAGAAGAGTGTAATATACCATATATTGATGTGGCAAAATAATGAATGGACTGATTATATGTCGCATTTTGAGTTTAAAAAGATGAGAAAAAAATATTTTAAAATTAGAGAAAATTACGTGTATAAGTAAACATATACTAGTTAATTAGTTAACATATCTATAATTTGTCTTAATTACAATTCACGACCTACTTTTAGGTATAATTATGCGGCTCGGCTTTTTAGTTTTGTATAATTCGCACGTTAGTATAATTCGGAATTTATATAATATAATTTGTATAACTTTTGTATAATGTTATTTTGTATAATATAATTTGTATAACTGTTTACACTTCATATGTTTGTAATTATATAAATTCGTCAGTTCGAGTTTATACAAAAATAACTAAATTATATAAATGTACCCGTGAATTATACAAACCTGCGAATTATAAAAATCCACGAATTATACAAACGAGACAGCTGAAACTGTAGCTACAACCCGTAAATATACAAACTATAGCTGTGGAGAATAATTAAGTTTATTACAGTGGCTATTTGCGAAAATTCCCCTTAAAATTATAGTTTAGTTATACTTTTTACACTCACAATAGTTTAGATATAAAATTAAAAAGAAAAATAGTATATTGTGTTTTTTATACTTGAATAAAAAATGATGTGTTAGTTAAAAAAAACTTGTGGACAAAAATTTTGAGTCAGACTCGCCTAAGTGTGTATACACACATTTAGTTCAGTCAGCATTGACATGTGTTCCTCACATCCCCGATAATTAAGATATGAAATTCTAAAAAAAAAAATGATTTAGCAAGAAAATAACTTTTAAAAATTTCATCATTTCATATCATATATCCCAGGAGCCGATAAGCAGGGCGGAAGAGATTGAAAACAACAAATTGGGCTATACGGGATAGGTTGAAGTCTTCGCGAATTTATGCAGTTCACTCTCTCCACCACGGCACCGCTTGCCATCCCAAAGCTTGGACAACGACATATATGCATCCTATGTTTACTCGACAAAATAAAAAAGAATGGAAGTAATATAAGATTGTAAGAGTATGTGAGGTTGTTTTGCCTAAACGTAAATAGTTCAAATATATATATATATATATATATATATATATATATAAGCTCCATGTATAATGAGAATAGTATGTTATACATGGAGATGTAAAACAAAAGATCAAAACAAGACAATTGAAGTGAAAAAATGATAATGGAGTCCTATGTAATAACAAGTTGTATATGATAGTTATAAGACTTAACAATATTATATTTATTTATATATAGAGTAAATGTTGGAACAATAATTGAAAATTCCAACATATGATGATAAAGTTAAGGTTAGTAAAACCAACAGAAGAGGATTGACTTTTCTACTTTGCAAAACAACACTAGGGATAAGATTCAAGCAAGAAACTAAACAAAGATCAAATGATCTTTCTTGCTGAACCAAGTTACAGAACATAATATAATTTAGGTTACAAACAAGAACTTCAAATCTGCCTCTGTTAGTTTCCCCAACGCCTCAGAAGAGCCACCGACCGTCCTGCACAAAACATCAATATTGGACAATCAGCACTTCAGAGAAAGAAGGGAGGAGTGATCAGAGTAAAAGAGGAAAATCGGAAGCCAAGTGTAAAAACGGTATAGGCCAATACTCTGTCCAAATGAGATTTGAAGGGAGAAGCATTTATCGTTGCGACTTCTATGAATGAGAAAGAGCTCTCTCTCCATGTTCCGATTTTTAAGAAAAAAGGGAAAGTAGATAAAAGAGTGTATGACCCTTTTCCAATCCTTAGCTCAACTGTCTTAATGATTATTTGTCAATTTCTAACAACAATAACTAAGTCTCTGACCATAACACTCCATTTAAAACTCATCTCAGCCCAATATTATATGTTCTTGAGAGCACAAAAAAATCTTGATTCTCTTAATTTATCTTGAAATCATTTCTGAAGAAAACGGATCAAAATTACTCAACAGTTTCAAGTCATCAATTATTCTCTTTGAATACCCATGCAACTAGAACAATGAAGTTGCAGAAACTTACCCTTCAAAAACTAGCTCCTTCTTCTCTTGCAACTTTAAGATCCTCTCCTCGATTGTATTCTCAATCACAAATCTCACAATCCTAGAAATGAGAAAACAACAATAAGCTCCCTTCATTGGTATAGCTGGTTAAAGAAATACAAACACAGACCTGATTGGTTTATACTGCCCTATTCGATGGATTCTATCTTGGGCTTGCCGCTCCACAGCAGGATTCCACCAAGGATCCATCAAGAAAACCTAGTAAAGTGCAAGAGGAGAGCGACACATCAAGGAAAGTAATCTAGGTCATTCAACGAAAAATTACACGTCCCAAAAAGCATTTGTTCTTTAGGTGCACAGCGAAGGAAGTTAAAATATCCCAAACAAAATAAATATTTGGAACCTGAAGAGAAGAAGGAATCCAACAATGGATTCAAACCGCTTGGTATTCGACAAGAAATGAAGAATATGCATTGACAGAGAAAGGAAAGAAAAACTTTACTTGTGATGCCACTGTAAGATTGAGGGCAACACCTCCAGCTTTCAAGCTCATAAGGAATATCCTGCAATCTGGATCCTCGGTGAATCTTCTAATTGCAGAATCTCTGGCAGTCATAGACATGGATCCATCTAATTGAACACAACTGACGCCCGACTGCCAAATGCACACAAGACATGTTTTTTGTTATGACTACTGATGGCAACAAGAGGGGTAGGTGTGGAAGGGGATAAAGATATCATATCTTACCTTCTGTAGAGAATAGTGTATCAGATCCAAAAATGATGTGAATTGACTGAAGACTATTGCTTTCGCAGAACCATCTCTTTCAATCATGAACCTTATTTCTTCTCTCTAGAACCAATAACACAAGTAGCAATGAGAACAAAGCATAGTGGTTCTTTTTACCATAACAGAGATACCATAATATTCACAAGAAAAGCATTAGACGAGTTTAAGCCATAATGTCAAAGGATATAAATGAGATTGAGACCACAACGAGAACTTATTATTCCTCAATTAGGTTCCAGTAAAAATGGGGGTGGTATTTGATGCAACATTTCCAATGGTAAGCAAACTCAATTAGTTTCTACTCAAAGTGGGGGTGGTATTTGATGCAACATTTCCAATGGTAAGCAAAACTTCAATTAGACCTCATGTATCCCCCATTTTGCTCACAACCAAACTTGACAAGAAATTTATCAATTTTCCTAGGTGCATATCAAGCAAATTCACCAAGATACAGCATCTAGAAAGACTGAAACCATTATCCTGAACTTCTGCATGTGTAACATCTTGATCCTATGCCTGGTAAGTTAGATGGTATGGGAGCCTTAGGAAATGATGCAATATTGCGGCCTCTTGCACTCTTTGTGAGAGGAAAATAATAAAATAAAGCAACATATAAAGACGGGATAAGACATATTTATTGATTGAAAAGTAATTGGATACCAAAGCCTCTATTTTTGTGCTTGTCTGGAAATCATCAAGATGAATTCTGTTCAGTATACTTGAGGACCTAAACCCTTTGATCGTGGCTTTAGATTTCTGATCCCCCTTATCATTTGCCGTGAAATCCACTGTAAGTGGTTTAGAACATGAAGGGCATGAAACTTGTCCCACACTTGCAGAAAAATCTATTAGACATGACTTGCAAAAGACATGTGTGCAAGAAGTAACCTGCCATAATCAAGAGAGGTACACATTCTATAAGAGAGTCGATTCAAACTTCAAACGACAGAATTATGTAAAAGAATTCATAGCATCTTTTCTTAGATTGTCAAGAAATGAGGTACATGAATTTAAATCATTAAGTCCACAGTTTTATGGAAGTCCTTTTAGGTGTTTAAAGGCATTCCTAAAAGCATTTATAGTTAAATATTAAGGTCTTCCATATGGTGCTGGAGAAGAATTTTCAGAAGCTCAGGCACTTTAAGAAGGCTTAAGAAGCTATTCTGAATAGCTTTTGAAAAGACCTCTTAGATGTAAACGCGGAGAAATATGGCCACATTAAGATTTGAAATATCCATCATATAATACATGAAATATTAATGTAGTATAAGTAGGAACTCCGTCAAATTCAACTTTAATGAATTATCAAGTTTCTTGGTGAGCATTTGCTCCTTTCTTTTTTATTTCTTTTCTCACGGAAGGGGGAAAGGATGCAACTCACAACTGGATCTTCAACTGGATCATGACATAAACCACATGGTTGTTCAACAGAGCCAGCATCATTTGTGCTTTCTCTTCTAGCCATAGCAGTACTTGAGTATACCACAAGGTAAGGATGATCAACTGCCTGTGGTCAGATCAAAAATAAAATACAGAAAAATAAAATCCATCAAATATAAGCAATTTTTTCTAAGTTATCACTTTTGAGATAAAATTATGCATAGATCATAGAAAGTCAAATTGTGTGCTTAAGTACAAGAAATTTGAACTATTTATTTCTTTAAGGACCTAAAATTATTAAGGAAGTTCAGATTCAGAAGATGCAAACGGAGAAGGCAAGGTTTGTATACAAGGTCATATACAGGAGAATAACATCCCAAATACGGAAAATCGTAGCCAAGGCATGCTAAAAACAGTGAAATAATCAGAGTAACCACTTTCAATCACAAAGGAGACTAATGAAGTCAAAGTTCGCTCCTGCTCTTGTGTGGCACTTCTTTATTCAAGGAATTAAAGATAAGAAATATAAAATAGGCACTTTAATATGCAGAGTTTCAGGGAAACAAAACACAACTTTAGATATATGCATTTTTAACATATTCAAGCTATTTCTTAAGGACCATTCAACTAAACTGAATAATTCGGGATTGTATCCCAAAAAGTTAAATTATTAGCAAGGGGATTGTAGGCGAAATTGGAATCCTTGTCTAACATTTCGCCACACTGGATCACACATCAGGTTGGGTTTCTATAATCCAAACCAACACCGTCCACAATGTCAAATGAGGACAAGGAGTTCAGGATGACACTGGGTTTGCCAGTAGTGGTGATGGTGAACTGCGCTAATAACACTGGTGCAAAGACTCTGTACATTATTTAACTTCAGCTTATGTTAGAGACATGGTTATGCCCACTGTCAACAAGGGTAAGCCAGAGCTTACAAAGAAGGTTATGCCTGCTGTTATTGTTCGCAAGCCATGGCATAGAAAGGGCGTTGTTAACATGTACCTTGAAGATAATGTTGTGGTGATTATGAGTCCAAAGGGTGAAATGGAAGGGTCTGCAATCACTTCCCCAATTGGGAAAGAGTGCTGATCTTTGACCTAGGATCGCTAGTGTGCTGCCAATGCTACTGTGTAGAAGTACATTTTCCAAGTAATTTGTAATTCATGTTTTGATGGTTTATCTAAGTTTTTGGACATCAAAGGGTTTTGTCTTGGTAAGAATTATTTGCTCCGAGTTTTGCAGTACTAAAAGATTTTCACCCATTAACAACATCAATATTTCATTTCCATGGTCTCGTTCTTTTACCACAATTTATGTAGAAATATTGATATATTTCTTTATAGAAAATACATCAGGTCCATTTTTGAAGGTTAACAATGAACCTATAGCAGCAACACAGACTGTCATTCACAACTAAAACCAAATACAAGCAGGTACCATTACATTATTCAGAACAGTTCAAATTGAAAGCACGATCCCCATACCTGTCGCAGGCGTGTGAGTAGATCAAAAATGTGAGCATAGTTATTCATCAAAGTACCAGCTTGAATGTATCTGCAACAAAATACATCAGAAAGAAACAGTATAGTGATAAGAAGAAGGTGAAATAGCTAGTATTGAGCACTTTCGACGAAAACGGTGTAAAATATTTCCATGAAGAAGCCAAGGAGTGTCAATATATATATATACCATGAGCTGTCCCATTAAAACAAATTGAATAAGAACTTTACCATGAGTAGCAGATCGAGAGCAACAAAAAAACAAAGATGACTTTCAAACAAGAAAGTGTCTAGTTGCATAAGCAGTGACTAAAATAGATGACATACGTATTAAATTGTGCCTGGCTTTCATTGTACAGTGATGTGTAGTAGTCTTCTTCTTTAACATCCAAAGAATCTTTCCGCAAAGTAACCTGAACACAAAAGTAACTAACAGACTGAGTGGAGAGAAAATGATTATCAACTCGAGCACTGCGTTAATGTGAACTAAAACTTACAATCCTTGGAGGAAGTGCAAGATCAGCGGCCCTTCCCTTTTTAGTACGTCTCAGCAATATGCTTTTCAAAATTTTGTGTTTCAACAAAACCATCGCATCTCTTCCAGTCCCACGATTCCCTTGAGATTGTATGGGTGAGGCAATATACTAGAGACAGAAAACATATCAAACGTCTTGATGTCAGCAACATTTTTTTTGTCTGAAATAACAGGAAGCACCAAAATAAGTAAATCAATTTGATAACTTACTCTATTCCACCAGCAAAAGTGCCGAATAGATTTGTGGGGGCAATGTGGGCACTCGGATGAGCTAAAATAAATACAAGCATAAGAGGGAACAAGCGAGATTTCAAAATGGTGAAAATTAAAAGAGATTCAAGTAAGAAAGATTTCAACCGTCATTGAAACATTCATGATTCAAAGACAAATTCTCTGGTAAAAATTAACAAATATAACAGAGTAAAAATAAAACAAATCTTGAGAAATATGTTACTCTCTCCAACCGCAAAGATCAGAAAGAAACTTTTAAGTCTACCTATAGTCCAGAACTCTGCAATCACAATCTTTGCAGAAGTAGTACGAGTAAGGAACAATTTGCAGGAAACGGACCTGTCCAAAAGTGAGGATGTATTAATTTCAGAGAATGAAGATGCAATTATGTTAGCCACAAAAGAACATTAATCCCAAGAAACTTACAAGTGAGTACAGCTCTCCTACACGGTTCTGGAGGGGAGTACCACTTAAGGCCCACTTAAAAGAAGATTCTAGCGCAAGAATAGCTCTTGTAGTGTTGGAGCGTCTATCTTTTACATAATGGGCCTATGCCAAAAGTGCAATCAGTTAAAGAACTGCAGATGAAGGGTTAGTTCACACACACACACACACACATATATATATATGAGAGAGAAAGAAAGCTGCAGATGAAGAGTGCACATAAAAGTTTCATGAAATGAGAAATTGAGTATTCAATGTGCTTTAGGACAAAGACAAACTTTTTACCTCATCCAAAATGATACGATTCCATTTCACAGAGTGCAAAATTGACTTCCTCATGGACATATCTTGACCGGCACAGGCTGAATCATCAACAGAACCAGCATCAGTCTCGCTTTTGCGCTTTATTCCCTTCCCACGGCCTCTTTTACCCGTATCAATCTCTGAATCACCTTCAATAGGATTCTTTTTCAGCTTTGACGGTTTTCCTCCAGTCTTGCTCTGCTGCTTTGATTGTTTAGCCGTTTTAACAGCATCTGGTCCACAAAAGTACTTCTGGTGAACAGAAAGCTTCTGTTCATAAAAAGACTTTCCACACCACTGACATTTTTCTTTTGGTGGCATCACATTTTTCCGGTACTCAGCCTCCACTGTGGAATATGTAGTGATGACAAAATCATATTCTGCAAATTTGTCAATATTCTTCACCCTGTTGGCGCCATGATAAACCAAAATTTTGTTGCTTCCTTTAGTGGTGAAGCGATCAATCTCACTAACCCACTGAATCACAGCAACAACGGGACATATGACTAGGGTTCCTTTCACTGCAGGGAGCTCCTGGGAAGTACAAGGGGCAGGTGAGAGCAAACTGGAACCATAAATTGCTTGCCCTAGTTCGCGTTTAGCAAGCACAAGAGCTATGGCTTGAACAGTCTTCCCCATCCCCATCTCATCAGCAAGAATACCACCTCTAGCAGTAGATTCTTCTTGCTTCAACGCCCAAGCCAACCACTCTTTCTGGTACCTCAGCAAGGGCATGATCAAATCAGAAGGTGGCTGAGCAGTTTCAGTTACCAACTCATCCTGACTATTGAAGTCAGGATCATTTGGATAGTTTTCAGCCATCCAACTATCGTTTTCTTCTTCCCAGATCTCCCACAGCAAAGTGGGTCTCTTCTTTTGATTCTTTTCACGGATCTTCTTCCTATCCTCTATCCTCCCTATCAATTGAAGGTAGCCAGCATCTACTTCACCACCCCTTCCTACTTCATTCATTACCCAATCTACATGTTCCTCTTCTTCTCCCTGATCTTCTTTTGTTTCAATCCTCTTTTTGCCCCCATTTCTTTTTGTTCTATTGGAACATACCACTTCCTCAGTTAAATTAACTACTTCATCAGCTACTTCTGCATATATGATTAAACCAATTAGTACAATCACATAATTAACCTCTTGCATTCACTATTCAACACACATCCATATTTGTCTGCATGAATTTTTGCCTAAGGTTAGCCAACAGGCATCATGAATCAGCGAAAAGAAAGTCCCAGCACACTATTAAAATTTCACTGTAGTTGCAATAGTAAAAAAAGACCAAATTGAGGGCATATTAACTATATCTCATATGCAAATAATATTTGCATGAATAATAAAAGTTATATGGATTACCTTCATCACTGTTTCCAATATAATCAGAATCCGAGGATATAGAAAGAAGGTCATCCTCATCAGAGCTGTCCTGATATTGGCGGCTTTGTTTTCCTAATTTCACAATTCACATCAAGTCCAACCACATCATTTACCTTTATATACAACGCATACTTGATATAGATATGTATAACATATACCATCTCAGAGAAATGCTTTATCGCGCACACAAAAAAAAAAAAAAATTAAATTTTTTAAACAAATTAGGCCTTAATCAAAACAGAAGTTCTTTTAGAAAAAATGACGGAGAAGAAAATCGTTAAGACTCCGACATCGAAAATGGAATGGGCAATTGATCTATAAAAAAAATGTAAATTCCTCAGTACAAAACACACCCTAAAAAATCTCATTTCACTTTTGCAATCAGTAAAATTCAAACAAAAAAGCTGTAAATTCACATTTTACTCGAGCAATCAGTAAAATTCAATCAAAAGAACAAAAAAAAGTATGATCGCACATGTATGGAGCAGCAGAAAACATAAAAGGAAGGATTTTTCGATCGAACCTTTGGCGGAAGACGATGAAGGACGAGAACGGAGCCTCATTGATTAGGGTTTTGCAGAGAAAAAGGGGAGAAAACACTCAACAGTAGTGTGAACAGTGCGTCTCTTCCCCTGAAGAGAGAGAGAGAGAGAGAGAGAGTGACAGAAAGAAGAGAGAGAAGCGAGAATGTTGTTGTGTGTTGAGTAAGACATTTCTGCGGCGGGAAAGGTATTTATAAAGGGTTGACCATTTAAGCATTTTAGGATTTTTGCCATCTATAAACTTGACCAACTTTTTAATCTAAATTTGACCAATTTTTAAATCTTAATTTTTGGACTTAAGCTATTTATAAATTAGATTAAGTTTTAAATGTAAATTTATGGATTTCAGTAATTTAAATTTGACCAACTTTAAAATTAAAATGTTAGAATTTTAGCAATTACTAATAAATTTGACTAACTTTTAAATGTAAATATTTGGATTTTAGCAATTCATAAATTTGACTAACTTAAAAATTTTAATTTTCGGATTTTAGCAATTTCTGAATTTGACCAATTTTTAAATAAAAATTTTTCAGATTTTAGCAATTAAATTTGACTAATTTTTAAATCTAAATTTTTGGAGCTCATCAATTTAAATTTGACCAACTTTAAATTTTAGCAATCTAAATTTGACCAAATAATTCTTTTATATACCTTTTAAATATTTTAAATTGTTAATTATTGTGATTTATAGTATTTTTTACATAATTTTCAAGTAATATATGTTATTGTCATCATTCCAATTTATATGACACCCAAAATTTCGAGAGTCAATCCTATCTTGTGAAATATGATTCTATTGTGTTGTATTTTTTTGTTAAAATTTAAATCTAGTTAAGCTCATTTCTAACTTTTCTATTGCATCTAAAAGTTTCGGTGTTGTCTTTTCGAACTGTGTCATAAAATCGTGAAAAGTTCTAAATGCAATAAGTGCTTCCTTACGCGTGACTAGTTCCAAAGGTATTGTATCATTTTCAACTTCATCATCAATGTTGTTTTTTCCGATGGTATCCACAATTTCTTTTAAGTTGTGGACCTCTAAACATGCAACATTGTTCTAGATGCGATAAGTGATTTTCGAACTGCTCCATAAATTTATTTTTATGGAATTCAATAAATATGATACATAAATTAGTAAGATGCAATGATTTCAATATAATCAAAATTAATCTTCATTAAATATGAAGATACTCTTTAAATTAATAAATTTGAGATGAGGTAAAAAATACTATAAATTATAATACTTAACAACTTAAAATATTTAAAAGACATATAAAGTTTGGTTGACTATCAAATTTTGTTATTGGTGCCTCATAAATTGGGAGAAAGAAAGTGACATATACTAAAACCTCACTAAATTAATATAGGTGGACCATTAAATATTATTATTTTGTAGATGTATTATTTAATATTAATTTATCGACGAAATAATACCTCTACAAAATAATAATATTTCATGGTCTCACCTATATTAATTTAGTGAAGTTTTAGTGTATGTCACTTTCTTTGTCCCAATTTATGGGGCACCAATAACAAAATTTGATAGTCAACCGAACTTCATATGTCTTTTAATATTTTAAGTTGTTAATTATTATAATTTATAATATTTTTTACGTCATCTCAAATATATAATAAAAAGAAATATCAGACAAATAAATTAAAACAAAGAACATCTATTAATTAGTACCCTCGACTAGAGAAAACGCCACAAATGAGCCTTAAATTATTGAAATAGGTCTAAAATAGTCTCTTGACTTACACTTACTGAATTTAGATGGTGTTTGGATTGACTTAAAAGTTGATCAAATCTACTTTTAAGTCGGTTTTTGACTTTTGGAAGTGTTTGGCAAATATGAAAATAACTTGTAAAATAAGTCAAAAAATGACTTAAAATAAGTTAGTTGGCAATGTTAAAAATAACTTAAAATAAGTTAAAATGACTTAAAATAAGTTAAATATCAAAAATAGGTCTCCCCTACTTTACTTTTTTTGACTTAAAAGTCATTTAGGCTTGACTTTTTTTATTTTTGACTTAAAATTTACTTTTTTTAAGCAAATTCAAACAGACTCTTAGTCCTTTAACTATCCAAAATCTTATCAGGTTTGGTTCCTTAACTATACATTTGTCGATTTTAATCCTTAAAATATTCAAAAACTTAGCAGGGTAGGTGGATCACCTACTAAGACTCTTTAGACCAAATTATTGGGTCAAGTACTCTACCACCTACTTGCATTAGTTATGGTCCAAATTGAGTAGACTAGAGGGATAATTGGCAGCAAGGCCCAACGAGTGTTGAACTCCTCAAAGGCCCAAGTTAAAAGGCCAAGTAGGTGGGTCACTTACTTGACAATATACGGCCCAAAATTGATCAAGAAGGTCGGCCAATGCACCTCCCTTTTAAAGGGATAAAAATCAGATCTTTTGCTTCATTTTTTAACTTGCAAAATTTCATATTCATTAAGTTTCTCTCTTGGTCTTTCTTGGCTTAACACAGCAGTTCTAAAACACCTTAGGGTTCTTGAATATTGTCCCCCTTTTCAAGTAAAAGTTTGAAGGAGAGTTTAAGTTCTTGAAGTACAAGTTTAGAGGATAAATTTTCAGAAACTGAAGTAAGGCTACTGTCCATTTTTGCCTCTCTTAATACAGGTTTGGGGGTGGAGAATTTTGTATATATTTGTCAAGAACTCATGGATGGTGATGAATCATTAAGTTCAATATTCTCCTATTATGCTGAAGGTTTTTTGGTGATAGATAGTGGTTGCTTATGTATATTGTTGTTGGGAAAACTTGAGTATCTTGGCAAAGGATGTATGAAGTTGTATTAATGTATAGAAAAAGGGTGTGGTGATTCACCATTTGTGTAAGGGTTGTATGGGACTACTGTCCGGCAAGTGTTTAGCTACTGTTTTACGAGGCCCGTAATGTGATTAGCTTTTAACATTAGTTTAATCATGAATTATATTGTAGATTAACACCCCAAAGAGGGGCTGAATCGTGATAGTTGTATTGGTAAAAAAGTAAGGTATGTAAGGTTATTCGATTTCATATTCATTGGAATGAAATCTGATATTTGCGATTAATGTCAACGAAGTAAATTTCCTAAGCTCTATTCTTAGTAAAGGAAACATGGTGGCAATGTACGATCTCCAATATAGCTAATAATATTTTTTCCCGTCGAACTACTTCATTATATGTTTATTACTCTACTATTGTGTAATTATCCTCCTATGGGCTAGTATAGGAGTGGTGTTTGCAACAAGTCTGGTGAATTCTCCTCTTAGTTAATTGAAGTCAATTATGTCATTTAAGCTCATAAGAAATTCATTAATGTTACGTAGCTCCTTATGTCATTGTTACTGCCTTGAAGTTATTATTCTCATATCTTCTACTATTGGTCCGTAGTTTCAAATCTCAAAAATGGTTATGACCACCAAAATAACAATCTCAAAAATTAAAGAAACTAAGTGAAGCAATCTGTATATTTATGGGTGGCAGCCCAGGGGCAAATGCTTAGCATGGGTTGATCCCAATTGGTATAGAAGGGTGTTAGCTCAGGGCGAAAGCCTAGCATGGGCTGATCCCAATTTGTGTAATTATGAGGACAACATTTCAGGGTTAAAATGTCTAGCATAGGTCATCCTCTTCTACCACTGATCAGTTGGTCATTTGTATCATATGCCTTATAAAGATTATAACGCACAGAAAAGTAAAGAAAAAAATCTAGCATACACTATTCCACAAGTATAAGCAAATGTGCTTTCTAATCTTTATCTATTTGTAATTGGTTTCACTTGAGCTCTCATTTTACATATGGTTATATTATGCCTTACATATTCAGTATATTCTTTCATAGCGACGTCCCTTATTTGGGATGCTGCATTTCATATTGCAGGTACAAGTACTCAACTAGTAGATTTTCCCAATAGAAGCACATGACACTCAACGGTTGTTGGTGAGCTCCAGGTTGATTCGGGGTTTTGCCGAGTCTTTACTATGCGTATTTGATAGTTTTACAGTCATGAATTCTAGTAAAGCTATCATTTGTATTCATAGTTTTACTTGTCACATGTATCCGTTCAGCTAGTCGACATGTGTTGTATATGTAGCTTCTCATTAGTAAATCTATCTGCATAGTAGTTCACTTTATCATCATAGATCACTTGTAAAACATGTGTTCATATGGTACTTGTCCGCTTCACCTAAGGTTGGGGTGTGGCAATTTTATTTTAATTCTAAAAAAAAGAGTAAGTTAGATTTTGAATTGATAAGAGTGGGTCTATAAGTTTTTAGTGAAAGGGACCTACTGTTTTGAATTTAAAATAAAAATTTAAGAGAAAAAAGGAGTAAAAAAATAATTAAAAAACGTAGAAAAAAAGTAGGCCATTTGGAATCAAACTCGAGACGTAAGTCATCAAATGTGGCACCTCTGCCACCTGAGATAGGAGCATTCTGATGATATAAGGGGTGTCCTTTTTAATTATTTTACCTTTTTTAGTTTTTTTAGTTTTTTTTATATAGGTATATTCCGTAAATTTTTTTGATGAGGTCGTGTCCCGTGACACACCTTACCTATGCATAAATCCACCCCTGGTGGTAATCGTATACTTAAGGAACCAAACCTGATAAACTTTTTGGATAATTAAAGGACTAAATTCGATAAGTGTATAGTTAAAGGACTATTTTGGGCCTACTTCAATAGTTGAGAAAATGGCCAAATGACCCCCCAGCCTATTAGCGGATTTCCAACTACACACTAATACTTCACGGGGGTCGTATTATCCCCCCCTCCCCCCCCAAAAAAAAAAAAAACTATTTTAAAGTGAAATTATTTCCTCCCTGAAATGTCATTACCGGGCATGTGTATTGTGGTGAAATACACGCACTTGACACGTGTATTTCACCATTTAATAATTTTTTTTAAAAAAAAGTTCTCCTCCTTCTTCCTTTCTTCCCCAATCATTTCTTCAACCCTAACTATAATAAACACCATTTTTTTTACCTCAATAAATTTCTATATCTCTAACAATTTATAAAAACGAAAATTCAAGTCACTTTTTCACCTACTCTGAATCTCTAGAGCCTAGAAGATAGTGGTCCTAATCAAATCTTTCATTCAACCAATTCAACTATTTTTCTAGATTTTTTTACATTTCGTTCGATTTTATTCCTTAGACAATTTCAGATATATATTAAATGGGTCATAAACATTTGAGATTAGATTTAGCCCCTGAAGATTTCATCGACAACTCTAAATCATCACGGATGAGAAGACCAATTTGAGACACACCAATTTGAGAAACCTCTCTCTCTCTTTCCCATTCTTTATTCTTTCTCCCTCTAAAATTTTCATGATTAATTTATGATTTGAGTTTTTGATTTTGATTCTTCATGGGGTTTAGGAGAACATGCAGGATCGTTCTTTAAAAATGTAGAAGAAATTAATGTTTTAGTTTCTTATAGTAAGTTTGAATATATTTTTTAAAATATACAATTACTTCACTTTGATTTTTTTACTCTTGAATCCATGACTTTTAAAAAAATTAATTAATGGGTATGTTTTTTAATTAAAATTTAATTTAATTTGTTAGATATGTTCTAAATAAGTCTATTGAAAAATTATTTATTCATAAAATGCATTAGTTGTTGATAATTTTTATACCAAACATCCATTGAAAAAGCTTCCACAATGATAATGGTGAAAAATGTATAGTTGTATAGATAAGTAAGAAGAAAGAAAGAGAAAGAAAAAAGAAAATCAGAGAAAAAAATGGAAATTAAAAAAAAATAGGCAACCCACTCTCTTAAAGAGAGTGAAATACACTATCTATGTCAACTCAGCACTTAAGGGGTTATCCAACTCAGCACTTAAGGGGTTATTTATTCCATTTTAAAGTAGTTCAAGGGAGTTAATAGGTCTCCCGCGAAGTATAAGTGTGTATTTGGAAATCCGATAATAAACTGGGGAGTCATTTGACCATTTTCTCCCAATAGTTCAAGGAGCATTTACGGCACTTTCTACCCTCAACTAGAAGCAAAACACATCGACCAAGAGGTGTCTCAACTATTATATAGTAGTAATTTAAATATATAATAGACTAAATAAAATAAAACAAATAAATTAAAATATCAAAAATACGGAAATTCCATAAATACGGGTAGAAGTAGGCACGACAAAAAAAATGCATTTTGACCGCTTCTCTATATTAGTAATTATCCCGTGTGACAGACATAAAATTATTAAAAAATATATATCTATTAATTGTGACAAAAACATGATTAAATTGATATACTTACATTATACTATTTGATGTTTATTTAAAAATGAAAATTAATCACAATCAAGCAAGGATGACATGTCTTTTTGCTATTGATAAAGGATGATAAAGGCATGAATTTGGGCAATCTAACTTTAAGGGGTGTAATAAAAGAATTTTATTTTTAACTATAGAATTTTTTGGATTTGAGCAATCTAAATTCGACCGTTTAGAGTTCTTAAGCATGAAGCAAGCAAAAAAGGGTAAGGATGATATATTTTTTGTGGTTAGATAAAGGATATTAAGGGTGCTTTTGGTATGGGGAAAATATATTTCAAATTTTTTATTTTTATTTTTTCATGTTTGGTTGGATAAAAAATTTTGAAAGTATTTTCTGTAGAAAAATTGTTCCTCAGGAAAAATGATTTCCTTAATAAAAGTAGCGAAAATAAGTTATATAAATGACATTATAACGTTTTTCTTATCCACTCACCCATCCAACTCCCTCAACCCCTACCCTTTGACCATCCCAATCCCGAGGTCATATACAACACCCTCCCTATTTTTAAGGATCGTTTGGTGTGAAGCATAATACCAAATAGTCATGGAATTAAATTATAGTGTCACTTAATTTGTTGTTTGGTTGACAAGTCCAAAATAACTTAACTAGAGATTAATAATTAGTATCGGGATAAATTTTCCCTCCCTTGGGTGGTATAGTAATCACAAAATAACTTATCCGAGCAAAAAATTGGTAAAATGACAAACATATACCAAATCTTACTCAATTGTTACATTTCATTCCCCTTCAAAGAACCGTGTCATCAAGGTTCGTAATTTTGGGGATAAGACATAAATACCTTCCTAGACTACACACCTAAACTTAACTAAGGTCCTATTACCCCCTTGGACTCTTTTTTTTTCGTATTATTGTGCACCTTTTGTGCTGATGTGGCACCTTCAATTATCCAAGTTGGTTGTATTTATACACACTCGCCTGCCATGTGTGTAATTTTTTTTTTAATTTTAATTAAAAAGTAATTTTATTTTAAAGTTTAATTTATTTTTAAAAAAATATTCTTATTTTCTTTATTTTGTATTTAAATTAAGTTAATACACATGATTTTACCTTGTATAAAAACTTTTTTTTTTACCTTCATTCATTGTTTTTTCTCTTTTATTTTTCTATTAATATTATTTTATTTGCCTTTCGTTTTGATTTGATTCCAAATTTCTCGTATTTAAAATAAATTAATTTTGAATGGATATCAAAATAAGTGAAGAAAATCAAATAAAAGATTAAAAAAAATTATAATGTTAAAATTAAAGGACACTTTTATTTTATTTTTTAAAAAAATACACATACTTTTTAAAAAATAATTAAAAGTGAAAAGATGATAATTTTTTTTCTTTTAAATTAAAGTGAAAAGAAATTAAAATAAATATTTTACAAAGAAAGAAATAAGAATAATTAAATATATATAATTTTTAATATCAATAAATATGTGTACTAACTAATTATAAAGTTACCCATCAAAAATGACATGTGTTCAATTTGTGCATTCATCACTTGCCTTCAAGAGAGTGTGAACACTCTCTATACTATGTTAGCGCTTGTGGTGTATTTATTCTATTTTAAATTAGTTTAGGAGGGTAATAGGACCCTAGTTAAGTTTAGGTGTGTTTTTGAGATTTCGGTCATAGTCTAAGGGGGTACTTATGTCTTATCCCTAGTTTTGGAGTTGGTTTAACCCATCGATGGCCCCCTAAAGTTGACATGATATTTTACTTAGACACCTTAACTGAACGATGTTCATTTTAGACACCTCATGTAGGATCCCGTTGTGTCATTTTGACACCTTTTTTAGTATCAACAAAAATACATAAGGGGTATGTATTACACTCACTAATGACGTGTAAAGTGACGAATTAAATAATGACATTTATCATTTGTATCAAAAGTAATTTTTAAATAATTAATTTTGAGTAAAATTAATTAATAAAGAAAGCTCCCACCCACCTCGATTGTCTTCTCCTACAACCCTCCCCTCCTAACTGTCTTCTTTAAATACACTACCCCCCGAACACCCTACGTCTCTGCAAATTTGCGCACCATATCACTTTCTTACTTCTTCTTCGCCTAATAAATAGCTTGATATGGAAGATATTTGCTCATTTAAAGATCTTTTTTTCTTAGTTTATAGAAATTCACTCTCCCTCAAATTATCAAGATAAGTTTCTTCTTAAATTCACTTCCCTACAAATATTAAATTCTTCCAAGAAAGAATTTTATGAATGGATTTATTATTAAATTTTAACAACATTTTTCGTCATTTTGCTTAAACCTTCATTCAAGAAATTTAATTTGGGCAAAATGGTGGCTTAAAATGGGGAAGAAGAAGCAAAAAAAATTAAAAATTAACTAAAAAAACCATTTCACGCTCCAGTTAATGAGTGTATCACACTCACTATGCCATGTAAGCAAAAACTATCAAAATGACACAGCGAAATCTTACATGAGATGTCTAAAATGAATCGCTTAGTTGTGGTATCTAAGTAAAACATCTAGCCAACTTTAGGGGTTATCGATGGATTAAGCCTTTGGGGTTCATTGAACTTGTGTTGCCCATATAATGATATTTTGACCACATTATCATATTTTTCTTCAATACAATCGTGTTTTTAGGGGCGTTGTAAAACTGATCAAGTAATTCCTTCAGTGTAATACCGCTGACCAAATGATTCACTTTAGTGCAATTGCGTTGATCAAATGATTTCCTTCGGTTCAATCACACTCGTACCAGATAACTAACAACAACTATTCACGCTAAAATGATCATACCCCTCTCATACGAAGATTATTATTGCTATAGTTCCTAAATCACAATGCCAATCTAACGAATCAATTAAAATATAATTTAGATTTCATTTGCTTCATGTGGTACCATTTATGCTCAATAACATCAAAATATCAATCTTCGAATAAGCACCTGAAACTCATTTGAGATCCTGCAAACACAAATCAATAATGCAAATTGATCACAAAATACATTCTGGACATGTTAGAATCATCAAAATTACCACTTTGATGTCGTTTTGTCTATATGTTAATCGCGATCAAATCCAAACTTAAGAAAAGCAAGAATTCCATCCAAGGGTCCAAATCACTTCAGAGTGCTTCAGGACCCTTGCAAGTCATCTATCCAAGTCAAAAATCACCCTACAGATCCAACGAAATTATCAAAACTCAAAATCCTCCTTATTAACTCCAAATGTTAACTTTGCTCAAACTTTCAAAACTCAAAAACTCTCCCAAAATGCATCTAATCACATTTGGGAATGTGTCATTCATTCTGCAAGTCACAAATAGCAAAAGTTATAGGAAGGGTTAAACAAGAAAAAAAAGAGAGGCTATAATCACAAAATTCCGTGAGGGTTATTACAGTCATTTATTCTTGATTATTTATGTTTGTCTCTTCATTTTGTTAACTTTAATAGTGTTTCTCCCAAATGCACACTCAAGTGTATGCAATCGCGCAAGTAATATAGTGATTTTTTAAGAATTAGATTATCGAATCCAAAGAACTTACAATTAGTTTATATCTAATTTCACTAATACCCAAAATTTAATGCAAGTATGTCACAAGAGTTTGATTTATTCTTGTAAACTAAGAATGCAAGAATTAAAAAATTAGAATAACTAAGAACAATTAAACCCAAATAGGATTTTAACAATAGTTCAAGACAATTTCATGGTTGCAACTCAATTAAGAAATCATGTGTCATATTTCCTCAATAGATTTCAGATGGTTATCAAATTACTGATTTACAAAGTTGATATTATGACTATGATCTATCGACCTCTAATCACCTATCACAATTAATAATCTAACTAGATCGTTGAGCCGGAATATGTTGAATCAACTGCGGAGCACTAAGCTTTCTTCTCATTTCGTAACGAAGCATGACAATTAGGTATATTTCTATCCTAGATGCAAATCAATTCTAGTTTTTATGCAAGAAAAGATCATGCACATTGTATTCCACGTTCTATCTATATTCTTCTCTCAAATTCAATAAAAGACAATAAATTTATTTCAATGGTGATCAAACATCAAAATATTAATTCAATAACATACAAGTAATTTAAACAATAAAAAACTTAATCTATAGAGTCAATATTCAACAATCATTCGTAGCTACATCCCCTAAACAAGGATTCTTAGCTACTAATGCTAATAAAAAACACAAAGATAATTATTTTCATGTGAAGTAATGACTAAGAAAAAGTAGAAGATAAGAAACCTATGGTGAATTCTATTCCCTTCTTCTTGCACTTAAAAATAAGACAGAACCCTACAAAAGAGGCACAAAATTCCATTTATAGGATTTGGGAAAATAATTCAGTTTCCTTCTTGGATTCAGACTTGTAAAATATGAGATTTTTATCGAGACAACAATGGGGTGGCGCACCAGCAAGACGCCAACCAGAGCTCATAGAAGTTTGAGTCTGGCACACCGTGCCAGCATAGGTCAATAGCAGTTCATGCCTTGGCATAGCGCGCCGTTAGTGCTCCTACATGGGACATCAATAGTTTGTTAGGGTTTTACCCTGATTTTCTTACCTTATTTGAAGTTTATTTTTAAAAGAAAAGACAAAACATTACCATAAATATTTTTAATTTTCATGAGAGGAAAATATATTTTTCTTCCATATTTGGTTTATTCTTTCCTTAGAGGAAAAGTTAGGAGATCTATAAATTGAAGACCCCTCTTCTCATACCAATATCATAAGATCATCCACAATGTAGTCAATAAAGAGTTTTGTTTATGGGGGAGATTTTCCCTCAATAGTTTTAATATTTTCTTTTTATTAATTTTTCATATGTAGGCCGATTGGCTAAACCATATAATAAATTTTGATTTTTAGTATTAGTTTTTTTAAATTTGATTTATCAATCATATGATATGCAATTGTAAGCTTCCGCATGAAGCCCTAATCACCTTCATAACCCAACAAGTGGTATCATAGCACATGGTTCAATGACCCAGGTTCATCGAGGTTGAAGACATGTTTAAGGTGATTTCAAATCAATTTGCAACAAATTTGATAATAATGAAGATTTTTGTCCAAGTTACATGTGGACAAGAAGTTTAAATCATATTTTCAACATTCCTGTTGCTGCAATTTTTAAAAATAAAAACAAAATATTTTTAAATCATTTTTAACCCATATATTTTAAACCTTATTTTTAACCATGGCAAGCAACAGTGATGAAGACTTTGTGAATAACAAGATTATCAAGTATATGAAGAAGGCGGATCAAGTTTTGTCAAGAAAATCCAGCCAAAAGGGGAGATTTGTTAGGTTTTGCCCTGATTTTCTTACCTTATTTGAAGTTTATTTTTTCGTAAAAGAAAAAACAAAACATTACCATAAATATTTTTAATTTTCATGAGAGGAAAATATATTTTTCTTCCATATTTGGTTTATTCTTTCCTTAGAGAAAAAGTTGGGAGATCTATAAATTGAAGACCCCTCTTCTCATACCAGTAACATAAGATCATCCACAATGTAGTCAATAACGAGTTTTGTTTATGGGGGAGATTTTCCCTCAATAGTTTTAATATTTTCTTTTTATTAATTTTTCATATGTAGGCCGATTGGCTAAACCATATAATAAATTTTGATTTTTAGTGTAAGTTTTTTTTATCTGATTTATCAATCATATGTTATGCAATTGTAAGTTTCCGCATGAAGCCCTAATCACCTTCATAACCCAACAAGTGGTATCAGAGCACATGGTTCAATGATCCAGGTTCATCGAGGTTGAAGACATGTTTAAGGTGATTTCAAATCATTTGCAACAAATTTGATAATAATGAAGATTTTTGTCCAAGTTACATGTGGAGAAGAAGTTTAAATCATATTTTCAACATTCCTATTGCTGCAATTTTTAAAAATAAAAATAAAATATTTTTAAATCATTCTTAACCCATATATTTTAAACCTTATTTTTAACCATGACAAGCAATAGTGATGAAGACTTTGTGAATAACAAGATTATCAAGCATATGAAGAAGACGGATCAAGTTTTGTCAAGAAAATCCAGCCAAAAGGGGAGATTTGTTAGGGTTTTGCCTTGATTTTCTTACCTTATTTGAAGTTTATTTTTTCGTAAAAGAAAAAACAAAACATTACCGTAAATGTTTTTAATTTTCATGAGAGGAAAATATATTTTTCTTCCATATTTGGTTTATTCTTTACTTAGAGGAAAAGTTAGGAGATCTATAAATTGAACACCCCTCTTCTCATACCAATAACATAAGATCATCCACAATGTAGTCAATAAAGAGTTTTGTTTATGGGGGTGATTTTTCCCTCAATAGTTTTAATATTTTCTTTTTATTTTTCATATGTAGGCCGATTGGCTAAACCATATAATAAATTTTGATTTTTAGTATAAGTTTTTTTTATCTGAATTATCAATCATATGATATCCAATTGTAAGTTTCCGCATGAAGCCCTAATCACCTTCATAACCCAACAAGAAATTTGATCTAGGGCGATGCGCCAACAATGCACCCCAACCTAGTTTTTCTTAAATCGCATAAATTAAAGATTAAATAAGCGTAAATTCTATAATAGATATAGAAATATTTAGGGAAAATGCATAAGTACCCCCAGCCTATACCCGAAATCTCAGGGACACACCTAACCTTTACTAAGGTCCTATAACCGCCCCGAACTTAATTTATCTATAATATTCTACCCCTTTTCGGCCTACGTGGCACTATCCTTGAAAATTTTGTCAACATGCGCTGGGCCCACAAGATAGTGCCACGTAGGCCAAAAAGGGGTAGAATATTACATATAAAATAAGTTCGGGGGGGTAATAGGACCTTAGTAAAGGTTAGGTGTGTCTCTGGGATTTCGGGCATAGGCTGGGGGGTACTTATGCATTTTCCCAAATATTTAATAACAATAATTAATATAAATAACTAAATGATAAATTCATACAATTCATGTCACAGATAGACAATCATTGTACAAATCAAATACACATTATCACTTATTTTTTGTGTACAGAAAAAGATTTAATAAAATCTAGACGTAAGTCTTTAGGCAATAAACATTATACTCTAGAAAATAAAGTTGTAACGAAGTTTGTCTTATGATTATTATTTATAGATAGTCCATAAGAACGGCGCACAAACTTCCAAATCTTCAAATCTCTGAATTTATCCATGAGATCTTGAACTAACATATTGTAAGATCTTGATATTAGGTGATCCATCTTATGTCAAGATTTGTCAAGCAATTCTTTACGAAAATCATTGGACATGCAAATCGTAAAGTCATGTATTTCTCTTTCACACTTAATAAACCCCCGACCCAAACAGTTTCTTCAATTAACTTGTTAATTCCTGTAATGTATTTCATAAAAGGTATAAGATCATCATCTTGTACATTGGATTTTGTTGGAAGATTGACCAAGTTGTCAATCATAGCTTTCACCCTTTCCTTTTGTTGCTTTGTGAAAAAACGTTTGAAAGTCCTTATCAACATCATGATTTTCTGTAACACTTACAAAAAATGATTAGGACTAACCATGTATAAAAAGATTATATAATATTTTTTTTTAAAAAAATATTATTAATACTAAATCTCCCGCTAATATGCAATATTATTTATTATTATTATTATTACTCAATGTCTTTTCCTAAACAGACTCTTGCCATGAAAGGTTTCATGGAAATTGACAAGAAAGAATCAAATCAAACACATAGTTTGCAGAATAATTCATTTTACTGGTTAGAAAGTGTAATCATATGTAAACAAATACGAACTACACCATATAAAGTTACAGTTTAAAATCATACGAACTACAACATATTTTTTTCTCGACAAGAAGTGATAACACAAAAGCAGGTCTGTTATTCATTGATTTTATACTCTTCTTGTAGTTACAACTTTCAGTGTAAAAAAGTGTCAGTAATGTGTTTAATAAAATGTCTCAGTTAGATCTTATGCGTAATACTCTTACCTTAAAAGGTAAAAATGTTATTCCCAAAGAGGAAGAAGTCATAGTTAATACTAAACCCTAAACCCTAAACCTGAACCCTGAACATGAGTAAAGCATTCTTAAAAGAAACGGCAACAAGCTTGATAATTGATGGGATTGAAATTATAACCTCTGGTTTTTATGTCTTTTATGGGATGGAGAGGAGTTGTATGGCTATAATGTGTGTTACTTCTAGTTAATGTAAATATTATAGTAGAGAATTTCTAGTTGAGATTTATAAGATAGGTTGGAATATGTAGGAAATAAGAATAACATGTTAAAATTATGTTTGTTTGTACTATGTATGTGAAGTTCAACTATGTAGACTTGCAAAATCAATTGAATTGAAGTTGTAGAAATTTGTTTTATAGTAATCAATTTTCTTAAATTTAAGATTACATTTCATTTTAGTTTTAAGATTATCGATTATTTATCTTATTTATACTCTTTGTGTTTTAGATTTGGAGATTGGATCTAGTGAGTCTCAAAGTGAATGTAATTTGTTCATAAAACTGGGAATGGAATTAGATTCGAATGAGCATGCATATGATTACTTTAATGAATACGTCAGTACAATTGGTTTTAGCATATGAAGGTAAAACGAAAGAGCTCAATCAGAGCAACAATGAGAGCTCAATGAGCATCTCATATATTTTGTATTAACAAGAAGAAGATTACATTGAGTGAGTCACACTATTTATAACTCTCTTACTATGACTTGTAACTGATCTTACTAACTAACTCTATGCTAGGTAGTTACAACTAATTATTGTAAAATGATTGATCTACCCTTTCACTTTTAACAGCCTAACTAACATTAACTAACTTCTAACTGACAGTAGCTCATCTTCACATCACATTACTCCCCTTCAAGCTAGGAGGGGCAAATATGTTCAACACTCCAAGCTTGGATAGATGATGATCATGCTGTAATCTGGTCAATCCTTTGGTTAAGATATCAGCAGGTTGCTCCTTAGTTAGAATGTAATCCACCTTGATCAATCCCTTTTGTAATTTCTCTCTTATGAAGTGACAGTCAATCTCAATGTGCTTTATTCTTTCATGATATACAGGATTTGCTGCAGTTTGTATTGCAGCCTTACTATCACTATATATCTGACTTGGCAGTTGAACCTCAACACCTACTTCTTTAAGCATGTTAAGTAGCCATACCAATTCAGAGACTGTGGAAGCTAAACTTCTATACTCTGCTTCAGCAGAACTTCTTGAAACTGTCGTTTGTTTCTTAGCCTTCCAAGACATTAGTGATTTAACAATCTTGACCATGTATCTTGTAACAGATTTCCTAGTGATTGAGCATGAGGCCCAATCAACATCACAATACGCAGAGATCGACTAGCTCATCTGAGTCACTTGATAACAATAAACCTTGCCCTGGTTGTCTCTTTAGATCCTTAATCACCCTCAGTGTTGCATCCATGTGAGCCTTCTTTGGTTATTGTAGAAATTGGCTTAAAGTTTGAGTGTTAAATGATATGTCTGGTCTGGTTATATTCAAGTACAAGAGTTTGCCTATGAGCTTTTGATACATAGTCTGATCCACCAGAGGATCCTCCAACTCTTCTGTCCGTTTGCTTAGGTGATCATCATACAGTTTGGAAGTTAGCTTAACATTGATGTCAATAGGGGTTCCTGCAGGTCTGGCTGTTGTCAAGCCAACCTCAAAAATAAGCTCAAGAATGTACTTCCTTTGATGCATTAGTATACCCTCAGCTGATCTGACAAACTCAATGCCTAAGAAATTTTTTAGCTCCCCTAAATCCTTCATATTGAATGCTAGCTGCAGTGCCTTTTTAGTCTCTTCTATCAACTTCAAACTGCTTCCAGTTACCAACATATCATCCACATAAACCAATACTATAATGATTCCCTCTTTTGACTTGTTAATGAACAAAGAATGATCATATTGACTTTGTTTGAAACTCAATTTAAGAAGAGTCTCAGTCAGTTTGTGATTCCACTGCCTTTGAGCCTATTTGAGTCCATATAGAGACTTTGTTAGTCTACATACTTTCTCCCCTTGACTGAAAAAACCTGGAGGTAGCTGCATATAGAATTCATCATCCAAGTCTCCTTGCAAAAATGCATTAAACACATCCATTTGATGGATATGCCAATGTCTAGAAGCAACCAAAGACACAATGGTCCTCACTGTCACCATTTTAACCACAGATGAAAAAGTCTTATTATAGTCTATCCCTTCTTGTTGGTTGTAACCTTTTGCAACTAGTATTGCTTTGAACCTCTCAATTTCACCAGTAGATTTATACTTGACTTTGTATATCCACCTACACCCAATAGGCTTCTTTCCAGGTGGTAAGTCAGTGATCTCCCAAGTATTGTTACTGTCCAAGGCCTGAATTTCATCTTTCATAGAAGCAACCTATCTTTGATCTTTGATAGCTTCTGAATAACTGGTAGGTTCCTTGCATGGTGTAGTAGCAGCAATATAGCACTGATAGCTAGGTGATAAATGAGAATAGCTCAAGTAATTACACAGAGGATACTTCACTTCCTTGTGACCTTGCAAGGATACAAACTCTTTTAACCACAGTGGAGCTTGTCTGATCCTAGTAGATCTCCTGTTGGTTGGTACAATATCAGTCTCAGTAGCACTTGGAACCACCTCAGGTGCACTTGTGTCATTAATAGAAACATGCACACAATCACTACGTTCTGCACTGTCAACCCCATCAGCTACAAGCATAGGTGGAACCTCAAGTTGTGGATCATCATACTACTGTAAAACATCATCTGATGATGGACCACAAGGAGGTAGTGAAGCAAGATCTAAGTGAGGAAACAAAACACCTGTATCTTGCAAGGGATCTGTAAATACAGGTTGGTGTACCTATTTTTTACTTTGAGAAAATGGGAATATTTCTTCTCTAAATAACACATCTGTACTTGTGAAAAAGTATTTGCTGCTCAAATCTACCAGTAAATACCCCTTCTGTACTTTTGAATATCCCATATAATGCATTCTTGATTTTGGCATCAATTTGTCATATACAGATAGATATTTGGCAAAACATAAACATCCAAGTGTCCTCAAATGACTTAATACAAGTGCAGTACCATACAATCTCTCATAGGGAGTTTGAAAATTGATAACCCTGCTGGGAAGTTTGTTAATGACATAAGTTGCAGCTAGGACACAGTGTCCCCAATATCATAAAGGTACTTGTTCTTGAAACCTCATAGCCCTAGTAACTTCAAGTATGTGTCTATGTTTCCTCTCATCTACCCCATTTTGCTGAGGGGTATATGGACAAGTTCTTTGGTGTATAATCCCCATATCTTTGAACATTTGATCACAAACAGAATTGACAACTCTGTGCCATTATTAGTTCTTATTATTTCCACCATTTTACCAAATTGTGTCTTGACAAACTGTAAGAATACTTGTAATGAAACACAATCATCAGACTTGAGTTTAAGTAAGAATAGCCAAGTCATTCTGGAGAAGTCATCAACAATAGTAAGAAAGTACTTATTGCCATCACAAGTAGGAGTATTGTAAGGACCCCATAGGTCAATATGTATCAAGTCAAAACAACATTTACTTTTGATACTATTAGTAGGAAAAACTACTCGTGTTTGTTTAGCATATGGACAAACTAAACACTTAGAAATCTTACACAAACTCTGTTTATTCATATCAAACATTCTAGAAAGAACTATTGATGAAACATGCCCTAATCTCTTATGCCATAGTTCCATATCTGAATCATGACACTCTGAGCTTGGATTGGTAGCAACAAATGCAACCTTCAATGCAGACTCCTTCCTTTTATCAACTAATTGATGCAACAACAAATACAAATCTCCAGTCTCTCTACCAACCTCCTTCACCTTCCCACTGTAAAGCTTCTAGAATACACAAAAATAAGGGGGAAATGTGACTGAACAACCTAATTCATTTGTGATCTTGCTAACAAACATCAAGTTATATTTGAATTCTCGAAGATGAAACACATCTGTAAAAACACTTCTAGTAGATAATGCACATGATCCAACATGAGTAACTTGAGTAGCATCACCATTTGGAAGGTATACTGTCTTAGGAACTTCCAGTTTTGATACAAACTCTTTAATCAACATATCCAAATTAGACACCATATGATTAGTTGCCCAAGTGTCCACAATCGAAACATCACTATTTTCAGAGACAAAAAACACATTACCTGCTGAATGAGTAGCATTGCAGGCTGCTACAGCAGTTTCTGATCTTTGCTGAAATATGTGGAGTATGTGATCATACTGATCCTTTGTGAAAGTGCAGCCTTGAAGAAGTTGTTGAACATCATTCTCAGCTTGGCTCACTGTCCTATTGTGGTTATTGCCAGCTAAGTTAGCATTTATGTTAGTTGTGGATGATTCAACCTTGTACCTCTACTTGGTATATGAACATTAGTGTTCATACCATATGAGAAATTTGCCTGAGATGTTGATGTATTAGTGTGCCAGGATCAACTGTTACCTGACCAGAAGTAACACCTTGAGTTTTTCTTTTGGATTTGAAGTCAGGAGGATATCCTATCATCTTGTAGCAGAACTCCTTACTATGTCCCTTACATTTACAGAACTCACATAATAGCATATAATTCCTTTTAAACTTCTGATTTACCTACTACCAACCTTGGAGTACAGAGCTACTGAATCCTTACTAATGAAATTCATGCCCATACTACTAGTGTTGTTAGTGTGAGTAACCATAGCCTTTTGACTCTCATCCCCCACTATCATTCCATAAAGCTTGATTAATAGTTGGTAATGGATCCATGAGAAGGATCTGACTTCTAGCCTGATGGTATGAGTCATTTAATCCCATAAAAAACTGATACAATTTATGCCTGTTAAGATGAATCACAAAGCCTTTGGATCTATCACAATTACAAGAAGGAGAAGACACTAAAGCCTCAAATTTATCCCATAGATTTTTAAGCCTTGTATAGTATACAGAAACAAACATATTACCATGCTGCAAGGAAGAAATATCTTTGTGCAAACTGTAAGATCTAGATCCATCCACTCTGTCAAATCTCTCCTTTAAATCAGTCCAAACATCAAAAGCAGTAGTAGCAAATGTTATACCACTCAGTAAACTCTTCAAAACTGAATTCATAAACCATGATAATACAATGACAATCTCTCTTTACCATTGTCCCCATAATTCCTCACTATAAACCTCTTTTCGAGAAGATTCATCAATTAGCCCTATTTTATTCCTCCCTAACAGAGCTAGCCTAATAGATCGATTCCACATAGTATAGTTTTCAACACCTACTAGATGAAATGAGATGATGCTAATGCCACTAACATCAGTAGGATTGAGAAACAAAGTATGATTATAGTCGATACCTTGTCTTGTTCCAGTGTTACCTGAACCAATGTTGCCATGTAAGGAACCAGTAGCTCTTTGGCCATTGTTAACGGTTTGAGACTAATCCACAACTATTTGATCATTCACCATATTAGATCCTTGATAAATTGTTGTCGTGAAAGCAAAACCAGAGAAAAATCAACAATTATTCACCACAGAATTCAGCTCCAAGCTCAGATTTGTAATGAATTCTAATGATACAAATGAATCGATAAATCAGAAATTGATCCTTTGCACAACTCGTCTTCAACAGTAAGCACTATGAAGATATAACTCTAATACCATGAAGGTAAAACGAAAGAGCTCAATCAAAGTAACAATGAGAGCTTAATGAGTATCTCAGATATTTTGTATTAACAAGAAAAATATTACACTGAGTGAGTCACAGTATTTATAACTCTCTTATTGTGACTTGTAACTGATCTTACTAACTAACTCTATGCTAGGTAGTTACAACTAATTATTATAAAATGACTGATCTACCCTTTCACTTTTAACAGCCTAACTAACATTAACTAACTTCTAACTGACAGTAGCTCATCTTTGCATCACATTAGCATAAGCAAAGAATATGCTAACAAAAGCAAAGTCCAAGGGCATGTGACGTCAAGAAAGTTTACATGTTATAAAGTAGGGTATAGACACAAAATCAAACGTGGTTCAAAAACATAGGCAGGACACTAGAACGGGGTGCTTAGTTCATATTCTTATTAATCGTTAATCAAATGGAATGTTTCACATCACTTCATTTGAAGAGAAACATATGTTGGGTTTAGCAAGGTGTGAATGTGAAATAAAAAGAGAAAATGGAAAGTGGAAAAATCAATGAAAGTGGGGAAACCAATTTTGGAGGGAAAATGAAAAGTCATCATTGCAAAAGTGCAAATGAAAGGTCATTTTTACCATATCGGTAGTAGAAAGGAAATTGTTGTCCTTATATTAGGAAACACTTTATTTAGTTCTTAAAGGGTTAAGAAGAAGGTGCTCCCTCGCGCCGTCATCGTCGCTCGCTCGGCCTCGGCTTCAGATTTGCATATGTATTTGGCAAATGATGGATTGATTGATAATATTTTTGGACAAAATTTATTTAATCAATCTTGTTAAATCATTTCCTTTCTCTTATAAATTAATTCAGAATGTTAATTAAATAACAGAATTAATTTGGCGCCCAAAAAATTGTTACTTTTCCCAAACGGTAATCCTTTCGAAAAGTTGTTACTTTTCCCAAAGGACACAATGTTCTGGAAAATACGGGTCTGAACAGATTTTCTGAACAGACATGTTCCTTGCTGCAAATGGCTATAAATAAGAGGTCTTTTTCGTTTTTTCAAACACTGAAATTTTTCCTCTCTGCATACATTTTCTTACATAAATAAAATTGTCGATCGATTGAGTCTATGTGTGCTCTTGTTGTTGTTCTTACGTTCGCTGAAGTTATTGAAGTTCGAGGTACCGCTACTTCTTTAATAGGTTAATCCATTTTATCTTGGGAGGAATTAATCTGCAACCGGGTACAGTGAGGGGATTAAATTTCTTAAGGAAACACAGTTGTTTCTGTGGACTCGAATTAAAAATCATTTTGTCAATTTCATCTTTTTTTCTGTTTCTATATTTTTGACTAACCTAAATACAGGAGATAACAATCTTAAGAAATTTACTAGTTTCTGTATTTGAGGTTTCTGGAGATTAAAACCTTTATTGTTTTCTACTTTGTTTGAATTTTTAAAATTCATTCGGTTAACGATTAAAAGAACATAAAAACTTTATCCTTAAATTAGAAACAGTCTATGTAAGGATTTAGTCTTTACTGGTAGTATTTCACATACTAAATAGTTTGCCATTTGTGATAGAAAAATGACTAATTCAAGTCAAGTAAATGCTGGAACAGTAAGTGCTGTAACAACATCGGTTGCACACAATCGTTCAAATACTGCCCTAGCACTGGCTGAAAAACCTGCAAAGTTTTCTGGAGTCGACTTCAAGAGATGACATCTAAAGATGTTCTTCTATCTGACTACGTTGAGTCTGCAAAGGTTCATTAATGAGAACGTTCCTGTTATGTCGGATGAAACTCCGTCTGAAGAACGATTCTTGGTAACAGAAGCATGGACACATTTTGATTTTTTGTTTAAAAATTATATTCTGAGTGGCCTGCAGGATGATCTGTACAATGTGTACAGTAATGTGAAAACCTCAAAAGAACTCTGGGATGCTTTAGAAAAGAAGTACAAAATAGAGGATGCCGGAATGAAGAAGTTTATTGTGGCAAAGTTTCTGGACTATAAGATGATAGACAGTAAGACCGTCGTCACCCAAGTTCAAGAATTGCAGGTCATAATCCATGATCTCCTTGCTGAAGGTATAAGTTTATTTAATACATATGTTGGAAATATTAAGTTTATTCTTAATACTCACATAATCTTTAATATAGGATTGGTTGTGAATGATGCTTTTCAAGTGGCTGCAATTATTGAGAAGTTACCTCCATTGTGGAAGGACTTTAAAAACTACTTGAAACATAAACGCAAAGAGATGACTGTTGAAGATCTCATGGTAAGGCTAAGAATCGAAGAAGACAACAAGGCCGCAGAAAAGAGGTCGCGTGGTAATTCAGCAATATCTGGAGTAAATATTGTTGAAGAAGATCCCACAAAATCAAAGAAAAGAAAGAAAGCATCTGGTCCAGAGAGCAATCCTCCTAAGAAGAAATTCAATGGAAGTTGCTTCAACTGTGGCAAACGTGGTCATAAGGCTACTGAATGTAGGGGTCCCAAGAAGGACAAGAAGAAGGATCAAGCAAATTTCGCTGAATCCAAAGGAGAGATGGACGATCTTTGTGCAATGCTTTCAGAATGTAACTTGGTTGGAAATCCAAGAGAATGGTGGATAGATTTTAGTGCTTCATGTCATGTTTGTGCCAACAAAGAATTATTTTCATCATATACTCCAGCACCTACAGACGAGAAGTTGTTTATGGCAAATTCCGCTGTTGCAAAGGTGGAAGGAACTGGCAAGATCCTCCTAAAGATGACATCATGCAAGGTGGTGACTTTGAACAGGGTCTCATATGTTTCGAAATTGCGAAAAAACCTAGTTTCTATACCAGTTCTGACTAAGAATGGATTCAAATGTGTATTTGTTTCTGATAAAGTTGTAGTAAGTAAAAATGAGATGTATGTAGGAAAAGGTTACCTCACTGAGGGCCTTTTTAAACTCAATGTAATTGCAGTTGATATGAATAAAGATTCTGCTTCTTCTTACTTGCTTGAGTCTAAATATTTATGGCATGAACGTTTGGGACACGTTAATAACAAAACCTTGCGAAAACTGATTAACTTAAATGTTTTGCCTAAATTTGAGTGTAATAAATCAAAATGTCAAGTTTGCGTTGAATCTAAGTATGCTAAGCATCCTTATAAATCTGTTGCAAGGAATTCATGTCCTTTAGAACTAATTCACACTGACATTTGTGACATGAAGTCAACATCAACACGTGGTGGGAAAAAGTATTTCATAACTTTTATTGACGATTGCACTAGATATTGTTATGTTTATTTGCTAAATGGTAAGGATGAAACAATAGATGCATTTAGGCAATATAAAACTGAAGTTGAAAATCAGTTGGATAGAAAGATCAAAATGATCAGAAGTGATAGAGGTGGAGAATATGAATCTCCATTTGCAGAAATATGTTTGGAAAATGGAATAATCCATCAAACTACTGCTCCTTACTCTCAACAATCTAATGGAATTGCAGAAAGAAAAAACCGAACTTTAAAGGAAATGATGAATGCCTTACTTATAAGTTCAGGTTTACCACAAAACTTGTGGGGGGAGGCTATCCTTACAGCAAATTGAATACTCAATAGAGTGTCTCATACGAAGACATATGTTATTCCATATGAGAAATGGAAAGGTAGAAAACCTAACTTGAAATATTTCAAAGTGTGGGGGTGTCTTGCCAAAGTCCAGGTTCCTATACCTAAGAGGGTGAAAATAGGGCCTAAGATTGTGGATTGTGTATTCATTGGATATGCCAAAAATAGTAAGGCATGTCGATTTTTGGTTCATAAGTCTAAACATCCGGATATTTATGATAATACGATAATGGAATCAGAAAATGCTGATTTTTTTGAACATATCTATCCGTATAAAACTAGACTTGAGTTATCTAGTGGGGGGGTCTAAACAACCTTGAGAAGAACCAAAAGAGAATGAAACCAATGAAGAGAGTCCAAGGTGCAGTAAATGTCAAAGGACACCTACTTCATATTTGGATCTGATTTTGTAACATTCCTTCTTGAAAGTGAGCCTCAAACATTCAAGGAAGCGATGTTGTCTAGCGACTCAACCTCTTGGAAGGAGACTGTCAATAATGAGATTGAATCAATCTTAAGCAATCATACCTGGGAGTTGGTTGATCTTCCTCCAGGGAACAAACCTTTGGGTTCTAAATGGATCTTCAAAAAGAAGATGAAAGATGATGGAACTATTGACAAATATAAAGCAAGACTTGTTGTCAAAGGCTTTAGACAGAAAGAAGGTCTTGATTATTTTGACACATACTCCCCAGTGACTAGGATTACATCAATTCGGATGTTAATTGCCCTAGCTGCAGTATACGGTCTTGAAATCCATCAAATGGATGTGAAAACCGCATTCTTAAATGGAGAGTTGGAGAAAGAAATCTACATGGAACAGCCTTAGGGCTTCGTAGTTTTCGGCAAAGAAAAGAAAGTACGGAAACTTGTTAAGTCACTTTATGGACTAAAACAAGCACCGAAACAATGGCATGCAAAGTTTGATCAAGCCATATTGTCAAATGGATTTAAGATCAATGAGTGTGATAAATGTGTTTACATTAAAGACACTACGGATCAGGAAGTCATTGTATGCCTATATGTGGATGACATGTTGATAATGAGCAAGGACATTGCCAATATAAAAGCTACTAAGCGTATGCTTGCTAGTAAGTTTGATATGAAAGATCTAGGAGTAGCCGATTTGATATTGGGAATAAAGATTCACAAAACTCCTAACGGTCTAGCATTGTCTCAATCTCATTATATTTAAAAGGTACTTGAAAAGTTCAAGTATTTGAATTTCAAAAAGGCAAAGACCCCAATTGATGTGAACCTTAATCTTGCTAGGAATAAAGGTGAAAGTCAATCTCAATTGGATTACGCTAGAGTATTGGGAAGCTTGATGTATGTCATGAATTGTACACGACCAGACATAGCCTACGCTATAAGTAAACTGAGTCCATACACAAGTAATCCCAATCAAAATNAAAGGTACTTGAAAAGTTCAAGTATTTGAATTTCAAAAAGGCAAAGACCCCAATTGATGTGAACCTTAATCTTGTTAAGAATAAGGTGAAAGTCAGTCTCAATTGGATTACGCCAGAGTATTGGGAAGTTATGTCATGAATTGTACATGACCAGACATAGCCTATGTTATAAGTAAACTGAGTCGATACACAAGTAATCCCAATCAAAATCATTGGTTGGCAATGAAGAGAGTTTTGGGGTACTTAGAAGATACTCAAAACTATGCTTTGCATTACAACAAATAGCCAGCAGTTCTTGAAGGATATAGTGATGCAAATTGGATTACTGGGTCAACTGAAATGAAATCCACGAGTGGATATGTTTTCACTATTGGTAGAGGAGAAATTTCTTGAAAATCATCCAAATAAACATGTATAGATCTCTCTACAATGGAGTCAGAATTCATCGCCTTATACAAGGCAGGTGAAGAAGCTGAATGGCTCCGGAATTTCTTAGAAGATATTCCCTTTTGGCCCAAACCAATGGCCCTTATATGCATACACTGCGATAGTCAAGCTGCAATAGGAAAGGCTGGAAGTGTTATGTATAACGGGAAGTCTCATCACATAAGACGAAGACATAACTCTGTTAGACAACTACTCTCTTGTGGAATTATCACAATTGACTATGTAAAGTCAAAGGATAATGTGTCGGATCCACTTACAAAAGGCCTAACTAGAGAGGGAGTTGAGAGATCATCGACGGGAATAAGACTATGGCCGAGAACAAGTCATCGTGGTGGTAACTCTACCTAAAAGACTGGAGATCCCAAGATCTAGGTTCAAGGAGATCAAACAAAGTCATAGATGACGGTTCAACATTGTCAAAACATATTTGATGGCCCATTCTCATGATGAGACAATGTTAAAGGCATAAGGACTTTTTAATGGTTTCTAAGTTTGATACAGAGTATATCAAATAGTGTATCTACGGGATAACACAGTTAGAAACCACCTATGTAAGTATGAAATGTAAGCCACTTCAAGGAGAATCCGGTAAGGCCAGTTCTCTAAGCACTTATTAACCGAGATGTGTTCATTGTTGAAACGAACAAAACAATGAGAACCAAAAACAGTTCACGGGTTGATTGTGTGACTTATGTTGTCTAGGTATACACAAAAGCTCGACGGTTCAAAGATATCAAATCTACCGATTGACCGAGTATATCCGATATATGTTCACTACGAAAAGTTTAAAGGGAAACCTACTTATCCAGATGCGATTAACCCTTACTTACGAGACACACAAGTTTTTCATGCATATGTCTTAACAATAGCCATTCCCCATTCATGTGGGGGATTGTTGGGTTTAGCAAGGTGTGAATGAGAAATAAAAAGAGAATGGAAAGTTGAAGAACCAATTAAAGTGGGGGAACCAATTTTGGAGGAAAAATGAAAAGTCATCATTGCAAAAGTGCAAATGAAAGGTCATTTTTACCATATCGGTAGAAGAAAGGAAATTGTTGTCCTTATATTAGGAAACACTTCTTTTAGTTCTTAAAGAGTTAAGAAGAAGGTGTCCCCTCGCGCCGTCGTCGTCGCTCGCTCGGCCTCGGCTTCCGGTTCGGATTCGGATTTGGATTTGGCAAATGATGTGATTGATTGATAATATTTTTGGACAAAATTTATTTAATCAATCTTGTTAAATCATTTCCTTTCTCTTATAAATTAATTCAAAATGTTAATTATATAACATAATTAATTTGGCGCAACTAAATTTATTTGAAATTCACGTGTAATGGTAATCCTTCCAAAAAATCGTTACTTTTCCTAAACGATAATTCTTCCGAAAAGTCGTTACTTTTCCCAAAGTACACAATGTTCTGGAAAGAATGGGTCTGAACAGACGAGTTCCTTGCTGCAAATGGCTATAAATAAGAGGTCTTTTTCATTTTTTCAAACAATGAAATTTTTCCTCTCTGCATACATTTTCTTACATAAATAAAATTGTTGATCGACTGAGTCTGTGTGTGCTCTTGTTGTTGTTCTTGTGTTTGCTGAAGTTATTAAAGTTTGAGGTACTGCTACTTCTTTAACAGGTTAATCCGTTTTATCTTGGGAGAAATTAATCTGCAACCTCGGGTACAGTGAGGGGATTAAATTTCTTAAGGAAACACAGTGATTTCTATGGACTCGAATTAAAAATCATTCTGTCAATGTCATCTTTTTTTTCTGTTTCTGTATTTTTGACTAACCTGAATACAGGAGATAACAACATAATCATCCTTTTATTTCTCCTTCTTTGGCTCATTTGTTACCTTCACAAAGAAAGATAAAAGTTGCACAAGCATATGATATTAACTTATTAGATGATTTGTGAATACGTCGTAAAGCTTCATTTGATTGTGCTGCTCATCAAGTTGGAGGAGAATCTTTTCTAGGTTACACAAAGAGATCAAATGAATTATCTCCGGAATAAAAGGAAAGAAAGTTTGAAACATGGAGTGACTCGTAGTTTGGTAGATTATTTTGAGAAAAAAATGCTTGAAGATCTTGCTTTTCGGTATTCTTTACAATTATTTGATGATGATGGTTTGATAACTGATGTTTTCTGGGCTGATGGAAAGATGATAAGAGATTATAAGATTTATGGATATATTGTTTCCTTTGATACAACATATATAACAAATATAGAGTATCGACCTTTGACATTATTTGTTGGTTTGATAAGAAAATGGTTATATTTGGTGCAACCTTTTTATATGAAGAATAAACTGAATCATTTGAATGAATTTTTAATATATTCTTTACGATTATGTCCGCAGATAAATCATAAACATTTTTTACCGATCAAGATTCTGCTATATCCTCTATTATCTCATTATTAATGGGGAAAATGCATAAGTACCCCCCCAGCCTATACCCGAAATCCCGGAGACACACCTAACCTTTATTAAGGTCCTATTACCCCCCCGAACTTATTTTATATGTAATATTCTACCCCTTTTTGGCCTACGTGGCACTATCAGGTGGGCCCAGCGCATGTTGACATTTTTTTCAAGGATAGTGCCACGTAGGCCGAAAAGGGGTAGAATATTATAGATAAATTAAGTTCGGGGGGGTAATAGGACCTTAGTAAAGGTTAGGTGTGTCTCTGGGATTTCGGGCATAGGCAGAGGGGGTACTTATGCATTTTCCCTTATTAATGCCACATACATATCCTCGCCTTTGTGTATGGCACTTGGAAAAAAATGGGTTTAAACATCTTACTCATATTGAGATAATGCATTACTTTCAAGAGATTTTAGTAAATTGCTTTATGATTATGAGTATGAAGAGGATTTTTTAAGTGCATGGCAGGAAATGCTTGACAAAAAACTTGCGGATAATAGCTGGCTGAAAACCACATTTTTCATAGGCTTAACCCATTGGTGACCCCTTAAAATTGGCATCAATTTTCACTTAGATACTTAAACTAGACTTTGTTCATTTTAGACACCTCATGTAAGGTTTTAATGTGTCATTTTGACATTTTTTGCTGACATGACATAGCAAGTGTGACACACTCCTTAACTGCGCGTCAGGCTCTTTTTTAGCCAATTTTTATTTTATATTTCCTTCTTATTCCCCATTCTTTCATCCACCATTTTCTCAAGCTTGAACTTCTTCCATGGTGAAATAGATTTGATGATGCCACAAACGAGGAATCTAATTCCAAACGTCAGAGCTTTTCCCAAGATTTCCCAAGGATGATACCCTTCTTCCTGAATTTAATTTGAGAAAAAAAAGACTGAAATTTGAAGAAAAAACGTGAAAAGTTGGGGATGAATAAGAAGTCACTAAGAAAATGAGATAAGCCCCATTAAAAGAAACTTAACAATGCGATATCAACACGTACACATTTGGATTTTTAAAAGTTCATTGGATCTTAGATTATTTTTTTTAGCAATAAAATCTGTAGAATTTTCTTTTAGCAATAAAATTTGTGGAGCTGTATTTATTTGAAAAAAATTGAGTTACACCAGTAAAGTTATACATAGAAGGATTGAACAATATTTAAGTAAAAGAGATAGAAAAAGTTTCAGGTATATGGTAGAGAAGATTAAGGGGTGTGTGCTACTGTACTTGTTTCTGCAATGTTAGAGAAGACGATGGGGGTGGAGGTGGGGTAGGAGATGCTTCTTCTAAAGAATTTTTAAGGTGATTAAATCCTTTTTTTGTTATTATTTGGGGAAAATGTCATGTGTCATTGATTCATTGACTATTTTTTTTTATAATTGATAGTTTATTATTTAAGAATTATTTTGAATAAAATAACAAATGTCCTTATTTAATTTGACACTTTACACGTCATCCGCGAGTGAACACACTCACCATCATATATTTGCTGAATGTAAAAAAAAAGTGTCAAAATGACGCATCGGGGCCTTACATGAGGTGTCTAAAATGAACAAAACCTAGTTAAGGTGTCTAAGTAAAATTGATGCCAACTTTAGGGGGCCTCTGATGGGTTAATCCTTTTTTATAAGAAAAAAATGATCCATGATATACAGAAGAAATACAATATTTATGAGAGTTTTAATGGATCATTAAGAGGATATTTGAAATAAGATTTGGTTATTGTTCATTTTTGTAAGATCTGTCAATGATAAGCGCACCAATGAGAATACGTCTGATTATGACATGACTCAAAGAATACCTATTTTAAAGGTTAAACTTCCTTTATTGATTCATGCTAGGGAAGTATACACCTCCAACGATATTTGACATGTTCCAAAGTGAATGGGGAAAATCGTTACATGATTTCAGCAAATGACTCTTATAATGAAAGAGAGTTATGTACCTAGCTATATATAATGTTATAACCCTTTTGGAAGTGTTAAGGAGCATGTTGTGACTGTTAAGAGATAAATAACTCATGCTTCTTGCAGCTGCAAACTGTTTGAATTTTTGGGTATACTATGTAGGCATGCTTTAAAGATCCTCAATACATTGGATATAAAGAATAAAATTTCGATACAATATACACTAAAAAGGTGAACAAAAGAGCTACACATACAAACAAGATGGATGTAGTAGAAAAAAACATTGATCCAAAAGTTGAAGCATTTATGTCATACTTTTGTCCAAATTTCAAGTGAATCTTCAGAATCCAAAGAAGGGTATGAATTAGTTGTAAAATGTGCGAATAAGGTGATTGCGAAGCTAAAGGATATAAAGAAGAGAAATGAATCACCTGATAAGTCAGCCTCAAACAATACAACTCAAAATGAGCCTAGTGAAATAGTATTTATTGACAATACAAATTTTACAAAATTGACTGGATTAAAAAGAAAGAAACCAATTTGTCGTTCTAATACTCAGCAAAAGACTTTTACAGAAAAGTCTAAGAGAAAAGTAAGACTTCATTGTCAAAATATCTTCAATGCTAAACTGACTAGTTGTTAGATCACCTTTCACAATTTCAAGTTCCTTGTACATATTTATTAGATACATCAAACACTATGGTATCTTATAACACTTCTAGAAATTTGACCTAGTGCAACAGTTCAGTTATTGTGGCAATAGGCTGCTACACCATTGCAGTACCTCTAACACCACAGTTTAAGTAATCGTGTAACACCCCGTATTCGAAACAGACAAAAGTGCAGATTTTGAGAAGTTGCAGGTGCAACTTACGGTCACCATCCACGGACCGTAGGTCAGACCACGGCCCGTGCTGGTGGTCCGTGGTTCACCACTGCAACCCCTCCCCAAACCAGCTCAGAAAATTGGCTAAGTCCGTACTCACGGACAGACCCACGGTCCGTAGATCAGACCACGGTCCGTGGTCTGTATCCGTGGATCGAGACTTCCCTTACCAGCCTCTGACACAAACTACAGTCGATCAGCACGGACCGTCATTCGATCCACGGTCCGTAGGTCTGACCGTAGATGAGCTAGTTAGATGAAAAATATTGATGGGTCAACTTCAGATGGTCATAAATTTTAGGACAAAATGAATTATGTGTCCCATGACCTATGGTTAGATAGATAATTGAATTATCTTTCCAGCGCCACCAAGTTTCCTAAATTCTGACCTCCGAGTAAATAGTTATGCCCGTTTTAGTGAAGTCCTGTCGGGCAGACTCGACCTACGGACCCAATCGACGGACCGTCGATTGATTGACGGATCGTAGGTCCATTCTGTCAGTCACTCCGACAGCAGTTAATTAAGGGGTCTTTTGGTCTTTTCCTATTTCGTTTAACCCCTAAGATACGTCTTTTTGACCCTAAACATGAGGTTTTAATCAGTTTAAGCCTAGAAACATAATTAGAACTTACCTTAGTCAAAATCATTAATCAAAACTTAGAAAATTAGAATCAAGAAGGAGAAAAAGGTCAAGAATCCTAGTTCAAGAACGCAGCAAGGTTCCTTCAGTTCCAGCCCCGAAATCGAAAGATTTCTCCGTGAAATTTGTCACCAGGTATGTGGGATTTCACTAGTGGGTTCCTTTCGCCCATTAGGTCCCTAGAATTCAGTCAGATTCTTGATTCCATGATTATGAACAGACCTAGGGTTTCTAGAATTTCAACAGATCATCATGAATTAGTTATTTAAATGTTCCAAATCAGATTATCATGTTATTGCTCAGTTTATCGCATGAATTTCAGAACCCTAGCTATGTATTTCTTTAGTTCTTGAATTACACATGCTAGGTCAGATATTTCAGTATTCAGTTTTACATGCCTCAGTTTATGAATGCATCATTATCAGATTAATTGTTGCATTCTCAGTTTGCATGTTCAGTTTCGAGCTATCCAGTATTTACAGAAATTCAGTCATAACTAGTTAACCACTTAATTCATTGGGAGTAGCATAATACCTAGTTGGACTTGGATTTCAGCGTACCCATATAGTCCCAGAACTACGAGCCACGTAGGTGTAAGTCCCCTCTGTGGGCAACATCAGTTTAGTGATCACGCCAGCATGCCTCTATACCTCTGACAGGGTATATTGGGTCCTCTCGATGGGGCGTGTACATCGGACTCCACATCTAGCTCATGTGGTTTTATGTCGGTTATTAGTAGCTCCCACAGTTCAGTCAGACTCTATTGCATTGACCATATTTTAGTACAGTCAGTATTCAGTCTCAGTATGTTATAAATTTGGTCATTGCATCAGTTAGCTCAGTATTCAGTATTTTCAGTATCTATATCATGTCCAGATTATTTCATTGCTTTATTGCTTTGTTCAGTTATATGTTCTTTCAGCTTTACTCTATCCTGCCTGCTCAGTACCTTTCAAGTACTGATGCATACGTGCGCTCATGATGTAGGTTCAGGTTCTCAGTATCCAGATCACGCTTAGATTGGTTCTCGATCTTTAGTTCAGCATCATCGGTGGTGAGTCCTCATTCTTCGAGGACTAGTGACATGTTTATCTTTATCGCTTTTAGTCTTTAGTTTCAGTTTTGCTAGATCTAGTTGGGGCATGTCCCAACATTTCTAGTCAGTTTAGAGGCTTATTTCAGACATAGTTAGATTCAACTTAGTGTTTTGAGTTTGATATTTCTTTTGTATTAAACTCTCAGATTTGATATATTCAGTTATAATATATGGGTATTCCCCATCTTTTCAGATTTATTTATGATTTAGCTTCCGCATCAGTTTATTTTCTTTAGTATGCTCATGATCATGCCACCAGGGTTAACTTGGGATCACTTGTGGTCCTGGGTCCCGTGTCCGCGTCTCGGGGGTAGCTCGGGGCGTAACAAATCGCTACAAGAAATTGTGTAGCAAATAGGTCTGTTGCAATGATTAATTTCGACGGTTCAAACAATCGTAGTAATAGCTGCCCCTATTCCGTCGGTTTACACTTTAAGTATTTACCGACGGTCAATAATCTATTGGGACGGTGTTTAACCGTTACAATAAATGCTTATGCAACAATTATTGACATGCTATGGCTACAATTTTCTCACCATTTTAGTCAATTGCGACGGTTTTTATATGATAATGTCACAGTTCTAAACTACTACGATCATTACTCCATGGCTATTGCTACGGTTATTATAGGATAATGCAACCATTCTTTGCTTATTGCCATAGTTACTATTAGGGTATTGCTACATTTATTATTAGGCTTTTGCTACAGATACTATTGATCTACTGTCACTAATATTATAAAGCTATTACAACAATAAAATAGAACATAAAATACACAATTCAATCATGAGAAGAAATTATTCATTACCAAGATTTCAATCCAAGATCAAAGAGGTTAGTAATATTAATAATAGGAAAATATACAAACATTTTTTGACTGGTCAAAAAGGGTGAAACACACCACAGTTTTCAATCTTCATCAAAATCAAAATAATTGTAGAACATAGATGATTAAAGTTAATTAACATCAATCCAGTCAACTCCTAGGTCAAGTCTTCAGTACTGCTTTCATCTCCTTCAATTTCATCACCTACAATAAAACATAAATGTTGAAAGTTATAAAAATAATTATCTTCATGCAGTTTGTTTGTTACTATTAGACGTTGCAAATGAGATTGTTGTATCTTATTTGCATAAGATTTTATTCACATTCCTTAAGTTAGGTACATTAGGATGCTATGTTATTTAAAATACCATTGTTAGGCTTGAATGAACAAGATTCTTATATGATTTTATCTTCCTCTTTTCAGGGGCGGCTCAACGTGATTGGGGGCCTAAAGTGGTATTTCAATTCGGGGACTAAAATATAATCAAACCTCATATACATATTTATTCAAAATTTATTTTTCTTACACTATTTAGATGAAAATTATTAGTATTTTAATTTTTTTTTTTAGTTATTAGTTTCAGGTAAGATTTTATCAACTCAACATTGAAAAACATCCTTTTAGTGAGACAATTATTATATGAATTGTTAACATAATTATACAAGTAATAAGTTGATAAATATTAAATAGAGATAAGATTTAGAACCATAGAATTTGATGCAAGAAGTTGATGACTTGGTATACCCCATTTTAATATGATTGTAGTAATGCTTGAGACTCAAATTTAAAACGAAATAAAAAAGAATTTGTAATTCACTTTGTTCAACACTTTTCACTATTAATTCTTATTTTTAACAAAGTACAAAAGATGTTAAAGTGGGTAAATTAATAATTTTTTTAAAAAATTATAATTTTTATCATAAATAATTTTAACACATAATTTATTCTTGATAAAAATTTGGGGCCCCCGAAATTTGGGGGCCTAAGACAAAAGCCTTATTTCCCAAAGCATAGAGCCGGCCCTGCTTCTTTTACATGTGACAACTAGGGGTGTACATAGGTCGGTTCGGTTTGGTTTTTCATTAAAAAAAATCTAAACCAATTATGTCGGTTTATTAAATCTAAAAACCAAATCAAACCACATAAAGTTGGTTTTTTCGGTTTCGGCTTTAGTCGGTTTTTTTGGTGTTTTTCAATTTTTTGGTTTTTTACAACTATATGGTGTTTGAAAAAGAGATCAAATATATTTTTACTTACCTGTGTAATAAGCTAAACTTAAAAAATATTAAATGAATAGAAATTTTCGAAAAGATGGTAAAATTCACATGAGTACAAAAAAAAATTTAAAAAAAAATATCAACGCTCATTATGTTAAATTAATAAGATTAAAGGCTACATGCAAACTGAATACAAGACAACATATTTACAAAGTAAATTGTTAACTTTGAATTTGAAAAATTAAAACAATATAATTGTAACTTCGGATCTAAATACAAAATAAAATATTTACAAATTTTACAAGCCCAAATTTGAAATAAAATATATAAACATTGAAAACTATAAACTAACTAAAAATATATTAACAAAGTAGATTATAAATAAATTTTTATCTATAAATAAAATAAATTTTATATATATATAATGTCGGTTTGGTTTGGGTTTGGTTTGACTTTTTTTCTTTTAATACCAAACCAAATCAAGAGTGGTCGATTTTTTTTTCAACCGCCAAACCAATCAAACCAAACCACAAATCGGTTTTTTTTTTTCGGTTTAATATGATTCGTCGATTCGGTTTGACTTTATGATTTGGCTTGTACACCCCTAGTGACAACAATTCGAGTACACTTTGGACTAACATTTTTTCCGAGTTGAATTTATCTCGAGTCAGCCCTGGTCGTCTTCGAAAATGGAAGATGAAATATAGCAAGTGGAAGCTAAATACACAGGTGGAAGAGGAGCTGATACAGCTGGTATACGTCCAGTATACACTGGTATAAACGAGTTGTATACACTATGCACATGGAAATGGGCTGAAAGCCCAACGTTTCAGGCAGCAGGAGCAGCAAAATCAGGCCCAAATTCAATTTCTCTTTCACTCTTAAGTCTTAAATATTTAATTGTGATTATTTATTTAAGGGAAAATTGTATATAATAGCAAACTATTAATTCAAATTAAATGTTATAACCACAGTTTGATTTAATGGTAACCCGTAGCAAACTGTTTCTACTCGCCTCTCTCCCTGAAATTCTCGCTCGCCACTCTCCCTCTCTCGCTGGCAGTCTCTCCCTCGCATCTCTCACTTTATACAAACAAAAATGTATAAAATGCATTTGTGTTTGTATAAAGCAAGATAAAACTATATATACAAATACAAATACATATATTTTCTTCCTATACACTTATAATTATACAAATATAGATTTTCCCCTGCCCAGTTCTCTTTTGTCTTTCTCTCTTTCTCGCGTTATACAAACACATATTATACAAATTACAATATATAATTTGTGTTGTATAAAGCGAGAGAGAGAGAGAGATTTGATATACAAACGTTTTATTTCGATTCAATTGTATACAAATTCAAATTTTATACAAATATACAAACACAATAATTGATACATATACATAGTAGTTACATATATACAATTATCTAACCTATATACATATACAATTGTTGCGCTTTTATACAAACGAGAGGCTTGCCGAAGAAATTATACAAAATTGATGCTCCTGCCGGCGAGTTATACAATCTGATGCTCCATATCAAACATTATGTTTGTTATGGAGCGCAATTATGCAAACTATAACTATAACATACAAATATGATTTCTATGTTTGCTATATGTGAAAGTTGCTCTAGATTTAATTGTGATTCCCTAAATTAAAAGACGAACCATTTTATGTTATTTACTCTTTTTTATTGATTTTATTCAAATGTTTTTCTTTTACTTAGTTATTTTTGACAAACTTTACTTTCTTTCTAGATATTTACAAGTGTTTCAAGTCATCATCTTTTCAAGTGATTTTTTACTTGTTTTTATTTACTTTAGTTATTTTTTAAGTTAGTCAAATAATATTTTTTTTGGTCGGATAATTGTGTGTCAGCGGACACTTCAAATGCCTTAAAAACCTTTTTGAAGTGTAAATCAAAACCTCATACCCTTCTCTTTAAAAAAATTTAGGCTGAATTTTGTTAAAATCTTTAAAATTAAAATTTTCTTAATTTCTTTTAAAAAATTAAGTGGCAACTTCTTTAAAAATTGATTTTGTCTTCCAAAATTAAATCTGTTTTAAAAATCCGGTTATTTCTTAACATAACAATGAACAAACTTACTATATAGTTTTTCATTTTCAGATTAACAAGCACCTACATAAAGTCCTATATAAGATTATGAAGAACTAGAGTATCGTAGAAATCCCTTATTCTCTTAACCGTTTGATAGCGAGAAGCAAAAACAAAGATATAATATAATTTAGATGTAGAAATTCCTTGTGACAGATTTCATGATAAACTATCATCATATCATACTAAAAGTGAGAAGCTCTTATCTTCAAAGTTGAATTACGATTTTGTCTTTACAGTGAATAAAAATATAATAAAATATATAATTATATATAAAACATTAAACAATAATATTTTAATCACAGCTATTAAACTTCCAAAAATGTAAGAGAAAACTTTCTACCTACCACCACAAATGTTATAATAATTATCATGAAATCAGTTCTCAGTATTCTTTTTCCTATTATATATGATTGAGCTGGGAGTAACGTTTTTTCCTTAATTAAAAAATTAAGAACACTTGCAAGGTGCAACAATTACCTCTTTAAGTGCAAAAAACTTAAATGTTAGAGCATCTGAAGAGTTGGAAGCATCAATATTTATTTGGAGAGCAAATAATTTAGCAAAGTTGATTTACAAAATTTAGGCCTTGTGCATAACTAATTTGTATAATCATACAAGGATAATTCATAGTTGTTTCGAGCAAATGCAATGCGTACATAAATAGTGATGATTCTATATATGACCAAGTATTTCTCTCTAGAATTCAAATTTCTCCCAAAAATAAGAAGAAAAATTATTCGTTTAAACTCATTAGAACATAGTTCCATTTTGTTTTTACTTTGAAGCCAATAAATAAAGGGCATAACCAAACAAATTTAATATTTGACAATATTTGTTATAACAATTTTTATTTATAAACAACTATTTGTGCACTATCAAGAAATATTTCAATATTTATGGACAGCAAGAGATTGTGATAAAAATACTTGAAAGATAAGACGGGAAAAATATACACCAATACTGTCTAGAAAAGTGTTATGTATATGAGACTTATTAAATAAATTAAATAAAAATAACACGATTGTAAATATTTATGATAAGTTAATTGTTCAACCTCCACACACATAAAATCATTTTGAATTTAACTATTAGTCACTAACAAATAAAATCAAAAAGTTCATTATTCTTGAAACCTAGCATTTTTTTTTTTTGTGTATTTTAATGTTTTAAAATAATCCAACTGGCATGGACAACAATATTATATTGTTATAAAAGATAGGTAGTTGAATTTTGTACTTCAAAGACCAACAAGTATTCATGTTAAATGGCGATTTAATAACATTGTCATCTGTTGCGAAGAAGCTTAAAGACATCATTTCATATCGTCATAATTTTTATATTTCACGTGTTAAAGATATTGTTCCATCTTCTTTGTTTAGACTTGCGAAAATAAAGTTGTCTTTTCACTGTGAATATAAATCGTTTATAATCCTACTTCTATTTGCGCTTTTAAAGCACATACATAATACTTATGTAGGTACAAAAGGCAATAACGCATCCAAAAAAATTCTTATAACAAGATTTCTTCTTTTATTTAATTACTAAATGTGATATATATTCATCATTATAAATTTTTTTACATGTTTTTCTTGAATTTTTATTTAATAATTGAAACGGATTTTATATAGTATTTGTATAACTTTTAAATTTATACTCATTTACGTGAGGCACACACAAGTGCGTGCCCAGAAACTAGTTATAATAAAAATAGGAAGAATTTTAGATAAATGTTAGATTATAATTTTACCCCTGCATTACATTTAAATTTTATAAATTATATATCAAATAGTAAACCACCATATTAGTATATGAATCAACCACCATAAAGTCTCTCGGATACATATATATATTTTCAATTAGTTACATGTTGGATTAAATTCATTAACTTTTTGTTTTGTGTTCATTGGAAACATGAATTGTTATGTTTGTCCTTCACAAAAGAAAAAAATCATACAAACTTATATTATATTCTTTTTTTATATTAATTTTACTACCACTAACTCTTCATTATGTAAATATTTTCATCTTCATCCATGATCTCAAATGAATTAATATCATATTCATGACAACTCTTTGGGTTCCCCAATCCTATCTTATAAACAGTGAAATTTGACACAATATTATTCATAATTATATAGTTAGAAAAAAAAAGAAAAGAAAATCCATATGCTCTCTTCTTTGTCTCTTTTTATTTGTTTTGTTTAATATTATGATTTCTTGTGTGTTATTATTGTACAATTTTCTATTGTTTTGTTGATATTAATATTATTGAGAATTCACCATTATTTGTTGCTTTGTATACATTAACCTAGCATGTGGTAGTTTAGTATCCTCATTTGAATATTATATTTGTACTATAGTGGCTTATTTATACTATTTATGCATTTTTAGTCAAATTTATAATTAATGATGTATTCTTTTTATTAGGAAGATATATGTATATTTTTATCATAAAAATGATGATTTTTTAGTAAGTACCAATAGATTTTAAACGAATAAAAGTATGTCAATAACAATATAAAATTTACAAAAATATTTTAAAATAAATGTACAACGCACGTTTTCATAACTTTTATATATATATATATATATATATATATATATATATATATGAGTTCCCATCTGCCTGCTTTTTTGTTATCCTTCGGAAAGATATCGTATGGGTTAATTTTTTGTTGAACAATATTTAAACAAGCCGTATCGATTTTCTTTTTGTTTTATCGCCTTTGACTCACAAAGATATAGCTATTACATTTTTTAAAACTATTTTATGTTTAAAAACACAATAAATATTACTGCAGACCTATCCAAAAAAAATCTACAAAAAGAAATCTGAGTTATATTTATTATTGTGGTAAATTTAAAATAATTCTTAGGCATTTGCTTAGCAAATTTATAAAACTTGTAAAAGGTAATTTAAATAGTTGTGGCCTGTGAACAGGTTTAGTGGACAATTAGCTGTCCTCAAGCAAGGTCGTCTTAACCCCTAGGCCACTAAAGTTATCGCTTGGGGTACATATATTTTGGGGCTCCTAATTTTAAAAAACAATTGCTTATATGTGTTATTTTTTTAAAAAAATTATATGTACTATGAGTGTTATGATTTCTACTAAAGAAATTGCATATGAGATAAAAATAAACCTGGATTTTGTAAGAAACAATTTTATGAAAATATGAATAGCGAAATCACAAAGTCCCTTGAAGAATCTTTTAGAGTTGATTGCTTTATATATGTAGAGTAGATCAAACTATTTTTTCACTTCAAAATAGATTTGAACCAATTGAAGCATATGAAAATATTTTTGATTTCTTATTTAGTGGTAAAATATTGAGATCACTAGATGACGAGAATTTAAAAAATATTGTCTCAACCTTGAACTTTCTTTAACACGTAATAGTTATTCTGATATTGATGGTTTAGATTTATTTTTTGGAAAATGGCTTGAAAAATACTCGAACTTTTGTCAAAATTGTTGTTACGATACGAAACTTTATGGAGGGCCTTTTACCCCCTGCACTATTTAATAGTGTATTTTAAAGGTATATATATGCTCACGTGGACACGTTACTATTTATAATGATGCAATATTTATGATATCCACGTGGACACATATATACCTTTAAAATACACTATTAAATAGTGGGGGGAGGGGGGTAAAAGGTCCTTTCCAAAGTTCGATATTGTTACAACAATTTCGATCAAAGTTTAGATATATTCTAGACCTTATTCCCTTTTTTTGAATTAAAAGTGTTAAGGAAAATAATACAAGTAGAAGATAATGATCTAATGAAAATACTCAATCAAATAAAAACACTTTCTTTTCCAAATACACATATTGCTTATAGAATAATGTCAACAGTTCATGTAACCGGTGTCTCAGTCGAAAGAAGTTTTTTCGAAATTAAAATTGATTAAATCTTCTTTAAGATCAACTATGTCTTAAGAGAGATCGAATGAATTAGCTATATTATCATTTGAAAAGGAATTATTAAAAAAAGTTGATTATAAAACAGTACCTAATGACTTTACATCTAAAATAACTAGAAAAGTAGATTTTAAATAAAAGTATATATGATGAAAAAAATAAAATATTAGGGCCCCTCTCTTAAGTTTTGCTTTAGGTCCCCCAATGTTGTTGAATCGGCCCTGCCCTCAAGAAGATTAAAGCTATTTTGTAATGGAAAAATTTCAGAAATAGCAAATACAATAGATAAAATAAGGCACTATAACTATAGTTTCGATAGTTGTGCTTCATAGTTATAGTTTTGTTTACTATGGAGGTTGTGGTTTGTATATTTCGCTTACGAATATACAAATTTCAGAAATAGCAAATACAATAGATAAAATAAGGCACTATAACTATAGTTTCAATAGTTGCACTTCATAGTTATAGTTTTGTTTACTATGGAGGTTGTTGTTTGTATATTTCGCTTACGAATATACAAATAGGGTAAGTATATACAAATTTTGTATTTATACATTTAGAAATTTTTCAGAATTTTGTTTGTATATTTCGCTTGCCAATAAACAAATCGGGTAATTTATTGTGAATTTTTCATAAATCGTATACAAATAGCTAAAGTAAGCATATACAAATTCTGAATTTATACAATTAGGAATCAAATTATATAAAATTTTGAGTTATACAATCAGGCGAATGTAAATTGGACTTATCTATTTATATTTTTTTCGCTGAAATATAGATTTAAATTTAGATTTAGATTTCTTCTTTTTATTTTTATTTATATATTTTAATTATAGACTTAAATTGTTAGGAGCCCGTGTTAGCACGGTCCCAATATATGTTATTTTTTTGTCTCAATTTATATATATAATTTGAGAAGTTATTCAAATTTTATATGATTTTTAAATATATTTTTTTTGTTTTTAATTATTGTGATTTATAATACTTTTTACATTATTTTCAATATTTTAAAGTTATTTACTTTGTCCCAATTTATGTGGCACAAATAGAATTTCAAAGTATTGACTAATTTTTTTAAAGTCTTTTAAATATTTTAAGTTGTTAGTGTTGTAATTTATAATACTTTTTGCATAATTTTCAAATAATATATATTGGAGTACTTTTATCCCAATTTTGTGGCATTGAGAGAATTTTGAGAGTTAACTGAATTTTTTATATGTCGTTACATTTTCTAAGTTGTTAATCGTTGTGATTTAATGCATTTTTTACGTTATTTTCAAATAATATATATTATTTCCTTTGTCCCATCTTATATGGCATTATAGAATTTCGAGAGTCAATCGAATTTTTATATTTTATTATATTAACATTATTTTCAAATATATAACAAACTAAAAGGAAAGCATGACAAATAAATTAATACAAATAAAAATAACAAAATAGTTACAACAATAAAACATAAGGACCAATCAAAATAATCAGTGTATATTATTTGTATGAAAATCAGAAAATGTCCCCTGAGTCCATACTACAATTACATTCTTTAAAAGAAAAGGTGTAGCAGAAAAGTTAATTTACCAATGTAGGTCCAAAATAGTTGAATTTTACAAAATATTTGATGAAAAGTTCGAAGAATAAAAAGAAAAAGGAAAAAAAGTCTGAAATATATCCGAACTTTGATCGAAATTGTTATAACAATATCAAACTTTGAAAAGGACCTTTTACTCCCCTGAACTATTTAATAGTATATTTTAAAGGTATATATGTGTCCACGTGGACATTATAAAAATAGCATCATTATAAATAATAATGTGTCCACGTGGGCACATATATACCTTTAAAATACACTATTAAATAGTGCAAGAGGGTAAAAGGTCCTCCATAAAATTTGGTATCGTAACAGTAATTTCGGCCAAAATAAGTAACACATTTTTGTACATTCAAGTAAAATGCACATAAACTACACAATTTTCTAAGCAAAAGGTACAAAATATTAGAGCAACATAGCATACTAAATTACCATTTTAGGCCTATAGCAGCCAAGCAGGCATATTAACCTCCTGCCTGGTTAAGCTGCTTAACTCCCTCTTATTATATAAATAAATAAACTAGAAGTTGATGGCCCGTGCCAACATAGCAAGTGTGACACATACATACATATATGAAGATTGTATATTAAGTACATAGCAAGTGTGACACATTGATGTTATATATTAGTTGTTGAAACCTAATTTTATAGGTATGTACATTTTATACACATAAGCAAAAGGAAAGAGATGTGTTATATTGGAGATTAGCCGAAGTGTTGTTTTTCTTGTTGTGAGTGAGATTGTAAGACAACATTTGAGTGATTGACATTGCCTGGACAAAAAATGGCTCCAATCATATTGCAAAATGTAGGCGGCATGGCTACACCAAATAGTATGAGTGATTTGAAAGTGCATAACACAAATATGCTTGATTAATCTCAAAGTCTAAACCACGTAGAATCACATCTAATACAAAAGATGGAAAATGATCCTTCTGGTGCTGCTAATATACCTCTGTTCTGGAGCTTCTTCACCTTCAAACCTCATTTTAAACCTCATCCCGATGGAGCAATTGTTTTTCAGAGAGTCCATATACTGATCATATGGGACTATAAACTCAGCAGAGCTTGTCCTATAATACATAAGTAATACTAAAGCGGCGAGGAAGGGAAATCCCAGAGCAATAAGTAGGCAACAAAGTCAAATCCATTCATCATATAGATCTCAATTTATGGAACAAGCTTAAACTATTTTTCCCTGGCTCTTTGAATCACTTACCTTGGTTTGTAATATACTGTGAACTCTGAATGGCATGCCAAGCTGTAGCAAGGACACCAAGATGCATGCTATGACTGGATATCACTGATGATGGAGCATTACCCTGCTGTCTCATGGCAGGGCGGACTCCAACGCAAACCTCATTGATCGTCGGGAAAACTCAAGAGTATGCACATGTCCCTCTGTTATGATTCCACTTAAATACTTTCCCCAACTTCGGGTCGAGGTCAGAGTTGAAACTCGTGACATGAACGTCCCTCGCTACAATTATACTATTGATTTCTCAACTCGTAAAATTCATTTTACTCAAACATTTGCAATAATTTGAATTCTAGAGGTTAGTAGACTAATCCTAGTATTTATAAATCTTACTATCGTTTAGGAACTACGTGTAACTTCTATTATCAAAGTCAATTTCTTCATAGCAATAAACAACACCAAAATCTTTCGCAGATTCACTCAACAATAAAAAGTAAAACGGAGGTATGGAAGAATTTACAAAAGTTTATAAGAAGCAATTAAGCAAACCTGTCAATTCGTGCCAAAACATTTTCGGATCACATAATAACAACTGATATTTCCCTAACCCTGTTCAAGCAAAACAAGTTTTGGAAAATTATAATTAAGTAACAAGAGAAACCCATCATGAATGAGTAAAATCTTACTTGTTTCTACAAATTGGGTGTGCGGCTTCGAATCCTGAAATTGATCTTAACCTCTTTGCCTTCATGCTAGACATAGGCACAAACAATTTTTTTATCAAAAAGCAGCTAAATCGCAACCAGATAAAAAAAAAACAGGATAAAAAATCGAATTGAAGGAAAAATAACTTGGAACTATTTTCAGGTATGAGAAAAACCTCGAATTCATCACAGTAGAGGATGAGAATGGAGAAGACGAAGAGGTACATATTAGGCTTTGGATAAAATCAAAGCGTGAAGCGGTGAGCTACGCATGTGTTTAGTCATGGAATGAAAGACGTATAACCAAATGGCTGATTAGTCAAATATACCCTTAATTTCTAATTTATTGACTTAAGATATTTGAGTGGGTGGCATCCATTGTAATTTAACAGAAAATGATGGATCTTTTATGGACTTCTAAAGAATAAAGCAGAAAACAAAATTTCTTTTAGGGTGTGTTTGGTACGAAGGAAATGTTTTCCTAGAAAATGTTTTCCCGGAAAACAAGTTGATTTTGACTTATTTTCTCATGTTTGGTTGGTGAGTAGAAAATATTTTCTGGAAAAGATTTTTAGTGTTTGATTTATGAATGAATTTTTTTTTGAGAAATATCTTTTATTTTTACTAGAGTAGAAAATAAATTTTGAAATTGAAATTTTTTTAAAAAACAAAATTTTTTTTTGGGGGGTGGGGGGGGGGGGGGNCGAGGGTTGGGGTGAAAAAATAAAATTTTGCAGTTGAAAATATTTTTTAAAAATAATTTTTTTTTTTGGGGGTGGTGGGTGCTGGTAGGGGGTGGGGTGGGGTGAGGGGGGCTGGATAGGGGTGAAAAAAATGAAATTTTGAAATTGATTTTTTTTTTTAAAAAACAAACTTAAATTTTTTTTTGGAGGGGGGTTGGGGGGCTGGTAGGGGGGTCGATGGTAGGGGTGAAAAAATGAAATTTTGAAATTGAAAATATTTTTTAAAAACAAACTTAAAATTTTGAAATTTAAAAAATGTCAAAAGAATTAAATAAGTAATATATATATATATAGTATAATTAAAGATAAATAAAATAAAATAAAACAAACATTAATTAAAGGTGATACATAAGGAAGTGGATAAATTAAAAAAACTTAAATTTTTCAAAGTATAATTGAGGTATAATAGGTAAAAAAAAATTGTCCTTTTTTTATTTGTCATAATGAATAAGTTTAGAGACGACTAAAAAAAAAAGTGAACAAGTAATAGGGACAGAGAATATAAATTTGACAAAGAAAATTATAATTAAAAAAAAAGAAGAAGAAACAGTTCATAATGTGAACATGTATTTGGACCATCATGACCAAATTATTCTAGCCAAAAGATTTTTCCATATAGATTAAATCTTAATTAATGGTAATGTTTAAAAAAATAAAATAAAATTTAAAATTATATAAATTAAAATATATAAATAAAAATAAAAAGAAGAAATCTAAATCTAATGGTACGCAAATCACGGCGGTAATCGTTGACACCTACCAATTCTCCTAATCACGGTGCTAAGTGCTAACCCCTTTTAGCCTTTGTTTGTTGAAAAAAGCGCAACTGAATGGGCGACAATAAAAATTATCACAAAAGTTATCTCTACCTAATAAATTCAAAATATACTTATATATCAACAATCTAATTACAGTTTATAAACTTGTATTATCGGAAAGTGCGGTAAATACAATAATATTCATATGCTGACGTAGAAATGTCATATATGAGGTTGAAATAAATATGCCTCATTTGGAACATTGAATTTGTTATGCCTTTGATCTTAGACGGTGTTAATAGCTATGTAAAATGAAAGGTGGTTAGTTAAACACCCTTCATTGAAAAATTATATTGCATATATAGAAAATTATAATGTATATAAAAGTCAAAAATCATATTTATACATTTATATTTAATTTTAAACATCTTCAACAAAAAATATTATTTCGCCACTAATCTTAGCGCTTATGATTTGACCTAATTTATCCCCCACTCTTTTTTATTGTTGCAAAATAAAATCTTTGTTTTCATTCAAAATAAACTCATTCATTACTAAGTCAGGATCCTAGATCTCCTAGTCAGCCTGTGCTTTTTAGAAGAATCCTGCACCCATGGGCATACGGTCTGCCAGACCTTCTATTTTCGTTGGAGCTAAATGGGTGTTGCCCCGTCCCCCAATCATAACTTATCCAATTCATTAACTTTAGAGGCATTATTAGATTTGGTCTAGCTATATTACAAACTTCTGCTTTTACGATTATAATCTAATTATAATTTGAAAGATATGCTGACTAATAATCATATATTAATAAGATACACAAAATTATTACGAGTCCACTCGAATACATATAATAACTCAACAAACGGAAGAAGTTTTCTTATGCCATACAATTTAAATTCTCCTTAAAGATAATAGAATCTAAAAAGTGTACAATACTTAAAATTTATGTAATATACGTTACGTAATGTGTTTTTATTATGATTTGAAATACTTATTATTGTTCTCCTTGTTATCTCTTCCTTAGTTTTGAAATTTTTCTTCTTTGCCCTATATTTCTTTTTATTTATTATTTCGATAACAATGAAACGGGACGGAGCGGATGCGGAGCAAGTTGAGCCTTAACCCACAAAGTTTTCAATCCGCCCTGCCTCGTCCCACAATGTACTTTTATTTGTTTTCAATTTGCCCCGCTCTGTCTTGCATAAATCTGTCATGGCCCGTCCTGCCCCGCCCCCTCATAATTTGCTTCACTTTTAAAATATGATTAGCGACAATTTTAGTTATTGAATTTACCTAATATTTTTATCTGAGTAGCACAAATAAATTCTATTAATTAATTTATAAATCTTGTATACAATATCTAGTTATTATACATTGGCAACACCTTATATACTAGTTAATACTGTAGTTTATATCAACTGTAATAACCTATTTAATATGTTTTTGCAAATCTTGTATACAAGTACTTTCAATTCTTTTTTTTCTTTTTTGCAAAAGCCGATTTAATATGTTTTTTGAACAACTTTTCACAAGATTTTAGAATTTATAGATAAGGCCTGATATCTATTTCAACCCATTCTAATATCTCCAATTTCAATACAACTCACTCATTTGACACCTTTAGGTGAGTTTGAATCTAACGATAGTGTTATTTCATTATTTTTATTTTAAATTTAGCATCATATTTAATGTAACCAAAGTCTTCAAATCCTGAGTTCGCACCTAGTCGTAGTACATACATGACTTTTGGGTGGAGGTGTAATGGATAGATAGTGGGACATGATTTTTGAATTTTCTTAAAAATAACAGATAAATGAAAGAAATAGGGATAAGACATAAGTACTCCTAGACTATGACTGAAATCCCAGAGACACACCTAAACTTAACTAAGGTTCTATTACCCCTGAACTCATTTTTTTTTCCGTATTTTTGTGCACCTTTTGTGCTGACATGGCACCTTCAACCATCCAAGTTGGTTGTGTTTGTACACACTCGCCCACCACGTGTGTAAATATTAATTTTTTAATTTGTTTTTATTTTTTTAATTAAAAATTAATTATTATTTTTAAAATTTTTTCTTAAAAGTATTCTTATTTCTTTATCTTGTATTTAAATTAAGTTAATACACTTTTTTTTTACCTTGTATCAAAGCTTTTTTTTACCTACATTTATTGTTTTTTCTCTTTTATTTTTCTATTAATTTTATTTTCTTTGTCTTTCGTTTTGATTTGATTTCAAATTTAATTCCAAATGTCTTGTATTTAAAATAAGTTAATTTTGACGGATATCAAAACAAGTGAAGAAAATCAAATAAAACATAAAAGAAATAATTAAAACATTAAAATTAAAGGACACTTTTAAATTATTTTTTTAAAAAAGTACACATAATATTTAAAAAAAAATTAAAAGTGAAAAGATAATAAATTAATTAAAAAAGTTTAAAGTGAAAAGAAATTAAAATAAATATTTTACAAAGAAAGAAATCAAAATAATTAAATATATATAAGTTTTAATATCGATAAATATGTGTACTAACTAATTATAAACTTACCAATAAAGAAATGGCATGTGTCCAATTTGTGAACTCATCACTTGCCTTCAAGAGAGTGTGTACATTCTCTATGTTATGTCAGTGTTTGTGGTGTATTTATTCCATTTTAAATTAGTTTAGGGGGTAAAAAAACCTTAGTTAAATTTTAATGTGTCTCTAAAATTCCGATTATAATATAGGAAGATACTTATATATTATCCCAAGAAAATATGAAAAACTTCAAAATCATGCACCGTTTCAAATTTTCTAATTATATGATAAAGTCTTTTCAGCTTTCAAATTAGTTGACAGAAAATGTTGTTCAATAATGATTTAATTACATTTTAATATCTTGTAATGATAAAATGATAATTTTAATAATAAAATGATATTATCAAGCAATTCTATAATCTTATAAATATAAAATTACACAAAGCAAAGTTAATAATAAAGCAAAAGGAAAATAATAATAATGGTCAAAAAGAGCGGCACCGCCCCATTATTATTATTATTATTATTATTAAATCTTAATTAATGATAATGCGGTAAAGTTGAAAAAGAGAAAAAAAGGTTAAAATCATATATATATACACACACGCACTATAAGGAGGACGATTGTTATATATATAAAACACTCCACTCTATAACAATACCCAAATCACTCTATATCACAATCACCGGTTGATTGCCTAATTTTTTCCGTTTATTTAGGAGGACCATTTTCGTGATCACCACCACTATGCTGATGCCATTCTTTGAAATTTTGTCACTTCCAAGTAAAGATGTATATTTACAGGCGGAGTGGAGCTTTCCTTGTTATCTCAATTGCTGCACTTTTGATGGACTTGTTTCTCATTTACAAGTTTACATGCCCGCTGAACAACCAGCTGTGTACACATTCTAATTTGACTTTTTAGTTCCATAACCAGAAAAAAAAGGCAGGTCCTTGTATGCATTTATTTATGTTTTGGGAGGGGGATACCACTCTTTGTCAATTCTCTAACTCTTATTTTAGTGCAAATATGAAATTGAATCAAAAGTTTTTTTGCATATCAATATGGATGTCTTTTTTAATTTATTTGTTAAGGTCATTTATGGTGTTATACTCGGTGTATAACATGTTGGTGATTTCTAAACAATTAATTCAAGGAGTCGCCATCTAATTATTTTTTAAAAGTTAATTCGGAAACTTAAATAATTAACTAAGGTCGATGCTAAACTTAACTCCAATTAATGATTTACTAACTTATGTGATTCTAGGTAAGAGTTCTAATTTATCCTAAAGGTGTTAAGCATTCTTTAAGATTCGTAAAATAGGTTAATTAAAAAAGACTTGATGAAAATAAAACATAAGTGTAAATATAACTTAAGAAGACATATTATAAGTATTTTAAGAGAAACACCATATAACAAAATAATTTAGACTTCAAAATTTAATAAGTAGATAAATAGTATATATAAGAAACACTTATAATATAAGTTAATGAGTATTAATTTGAACACTTAATTAGAAAAGTGATTTTTATGAGTAAAGTTTATAAAATAAATTTAGGAGTTCAACCATCTTCTCTTAGTATTGAACTAAAATTAATTCAAACCATTTTTGAAAGCCAAAACATATACTAAAAATATGATTTTCTTACATGTTGCAACCAAAACATTTGACGCAATAATATTTGAACAAAGTAGAGTAATATTCAAGTGTTTCTATATTTGACTTATAAAAGCATGTATTTTTTTTCGTAATAATAAATAATCAAAAATCCTTTCTCAAGGTTAAGACAGTATTTGAAAATTTAAAATTCGTCTACTAAATTAAGTGTCTAACTAAACAAGATACCACAAGTGATTAACTCGCATTTTCTATGTTAATTGTAAGTCTCATTATATAATTTAAAACATGAAAATAATTCAAACACACACCAATAAATCAAGATCACAAAAAGGTTAGACATAAGGAATAATAAAGGAAAGGAAAGAGGATGCCCTAGGCACCCCAACTATGTTGCTTGCTTTTCTTGCTATCAGGGTGTTCATGGTTTGGATAAAAATCGATTCAAACCGAAAAATCAAACCAAATCAATTAAATAAATCGATTTAATTTGGATTTTGGTTTGGTTTGGTTTTAGATTGTTAAGAATCGATAGTCATTGGTTTGGTTATGGTTTTGTTTGAAAAAATCGAAGAAATAACTGAACCGAATTAACAAGTTATATACATAAATTTTATTATTATACAGACATAATATATTATATTCATAAACAATTTTAAAGATTTTATATATGTTTCATCAAAATTTATTTATAATTTACTTGTGAAAGAAAAAATGTCCAAGGTGAGAACATTTTTCTTATTGGTTTCATGTATATGAGTGTCTATGAAAATTCATTGTGGGACTGAAAATGTCATTGTCTCTTCGTTCTATGCCAAAATAGTGAATTTTGAAGTTTTATTCAGTAAATTCAATGATCCAAAGTTCTGTAATGCTAGTCATTTTAACTATTTTTTCGTTTGAATGGATTGTTGTCACTTTTTTCATGTTTTGAATGAATTGTTTCTTTCGAGAAAAGCTTATATCTAAAATTTAGCGTGATTTAAAGAAGTTATAAGATGACTTTGCATCAATTATTGAGAGCAACAGGATGAAGAAGATGAAGAGATGGCACTGCCTTTTCAGATTTGCAGGAATTTGACCCATTGTTAAAATCAGTTGAAATTTTATTCCGTAGATCTGTTGGGTATTAAATATAGAATTAAAAATTTCCTTAGTATTGCAATTTATTAAAGAAAATTAGTTGAGTGTCACTATATTAAGCATATTGAAGCTTGAATTTTGCTTTGATTTGGAAGATTTTTCGTGCATAGTTGTTGATTGTGGAGAGTGATGGATGAAATTGCTATATACAATTTGTGGTGCATCGATTGACATAGTTAAGAGTGAAGACAATTGTTTCAAGATGGTGAGGGGTGATGAAATTTAATGGCAGCTAGTTGCTGGGAAGAAGAAAGCAAATTATCAGTGAGATAAGAATAATTAAGAAAAAAGAGGAAACAATAAAAATTATGAAAAGAAACATTAAAAATAAAAATCTAATAGAGTATTTATTTTTTATCTTCACCCTCTCAAAGAGAGTGATATACGCTCACTTTGCCAGGTAAGCGTTTAGGGAGGTAATAATTTCAATTTTAAACAATTTAAGAGGGTGATAGGATCCCCATGAACTTAAAGTGTGTAGTTGGAAATTCGAATATAGATTAGGGAGGCATTTGACCATTTTCTCCTGATTTTAAAATAAATAGGGATTTTTATTAGCTCAAACTCCATTAAACCCTTTAAGTAGTTTTAGAAACAGATTAGAGCTCATATTATAAATATAAATAAATACATATTCATTGGACAATTTTTTGTTTTTAAAAAAATATGAATAGGACACCAACAAACATCTAGAAACATGATCTTTTATAGTTGGGAAAAAACTATAACATGATTCCTGATGAGGAGATGGAGGTCCTAGATTTCTAAAGAAAGAAAAGATGCATTTTTCAAAGAAAATTTCGACAACAAGTAGAGTTGTGGCATCCAAAGGTTTCCAATAAAGTGAAATAAGATATATTAAAGTTAAACTGATATAAAAAAAAACTAATATACTGACCTCCAAATACTAAAAAGTAAAATACAACAGTCGAAAGAAAGGTGACGCTTAAAGATGACAAGATGAGCAGCCCACATTGGTAAATAAATCGAAAACAGAGAATTGGCAGAGCATTCAAGATGTTCAACACGAAAAAGCAGCACCATTAAATCAATACTGAACATAATGGAACGAAATAATCTAAGCATTTAGAGAGTAATATTAATATTTAGCTCACATTTAAGCATGATGTAGAGCCTCGAACATTTTTCTAGACAACAAATAAAAATAATGACTTGGACGAGATCATAACAGGACACATCAAAGTCGAGAGGGAAGAGAGAAACAAAAACGAGATCCTCACACAACATGATATCTAATGTACTGAAAATGCTCACAAATCTTGATTAAATAACTGCTAAAACACATCTATATAAATATTACTAAGGCAGGAACCTCTCTCTCAACAGTTGTAACAAAAAAACTAAAAGAAAGCACAAGTAGGACTCCATAACCAAATTCTTTAAATATAAAAATGAACTCTACATTAAAATTTTGTAGATTAAAGTTTTAAGAGATATTTCGACATAATGTATTATCAGAATTTTAGCAAATTTCAACTCTACAGAGAAACTAAGCTTTTCTCTTTATCTTAATATCATATTAGTGTCTAAACTATACAACCACATTAGTCATAAAAATAGACATGATTTTATGAATATGCACATTCAAATGAAGAAGAAGAACATGACTCGAGTCGGAGTATTACCTTCCAAGGAGCAGTGACTAGAGCTTTGAGGTCTCAAATCTACAGCTCCTCCACGGATAGTAAAACAAGATTTACAACTTATAAACTTGTCACGCCCCAGGCTACCTCAGGACGCGGACGGGACCTAGGATCACGAGTGACCCCAAGCTAACCCTGCTGGCATAACATAAGCATACAATGTGTTGAAATGTATGCGTCCACTAGTTGCGATAGGACCAGGTCCTTAACACAGTTAAGATGAACAGAAGATAACTACTGAAAGTAAAGATAACACACACAACTCTACGTGGAAACTTCCTTGCTCAAGGGAGTAAAACCACAACCTGTCTCATAGGATTTTCAAACTGCTTTTACTAAACTTCACAAGCCAAAGTAAAACACAGTTTACAACACACACGAGATTAACCTCCTAATCTCTATTCTGAGTAATACACTATCACTCAATGAGCCAAAGCAATGTCTGCATTGCCCACTATACTAACCCAACTGATTAATATAGACTTTAACGTAAGACATGAAGTTTCCCTCAACTAAGTTCTTACAGTGATCACTCAAGTTTGAACCGTTTCTAACACAAGCGAAACGAATCCTACAATGTAAGCACAAATACAAGCAATCAAGGTAACAACTGGTTCATGAAGCAATTAGACAGTCTATGAGGTCCCTTGCTGTTTTTGAAGCTTGAATATCTCTCTTTGCATGAATGATCTAATTTGTTGTTTGTTATGTTGAATATATCAACCATGAAGAGTTATTGACCGTTGGACAAACAACCTCGTCCATTTTGATTGGTGTGGTACACTGGCGACTGCACCAACTTCTGACGCGACAGCTTTCCAGCTATGTAGCACATAAGCCTGGACGAGCATGCTCTGTAAAGGACTGGGTCCCTGCATTTGTGAGGAGATCATCAAAACACCTGGGAGCATTAAGACTTATCATTTCCCCCCTTTTTGATGATGACAAACAACCTGTAAGCAGCCTCACATGAGTTTAACATTCATGCAACTTAAAAAACATTAGTTCCCCCAATCAGTAGTATTTCCCTGCATGAATAGTTCCCCCTATCAATGGTATTCCCTTCCATATCCCCTCTTTTCTCTCCTAATTTCACAACCAAATTCCCCCCTTTGACATAATTGAAAAGGAGTAGCAGTAAAAATATGCAGGCTACATGCAAAACGTTAGGAATTCAGGGCCATGGCCACACAGTACATGCACAAGTAAGCATAAAAAGAGAAGATAAGAACATACTAGACAGAGAACAATAAGAAATATCATTAGATCACAAAGCTGACCACTAGAGTCAGCCAAAAAGTACACTTTGCCATTAGAGTTAGATAGAAAGACTGAAGAACATGGAGACATGACTCATTTAGGACGGAGGGGGAGGGGGAGTAAGGGTTCTCATCAGCAAAGACATCTGCTCATTTGCATCAACATGAGCTTGAATTATTTGCTTGTTGAGAGCTTTGACTTTCTCACTGAGTGAGACATTTGTCTTCAGTGGCTGCTCATTTTCAGCTCTCAACTTTTCGACCTCTTTCTCATCCATTGCACTGGTACCAGGTCCCTTGGAGATAGCCCTCTGCAACTGAGCCTTAAGTTGCGCAATCTCAACCTCCTTATCACACTACAACAAATATGATATATAGCTACGACATCAAATTCGTCACTAATTGTTCGCTTTTAGTGACAAAATTTATTTTTCGTGCTTAAATATATGAGACACATACTTTTAGTGACGAAACATAAAATCCGTAGCAATGCTTTGTCCACTAAAGTTTCCCACCAAAAAATTAATTGGCGCCATTTGTTAAGTAGTGTTAGTCACGAATTTAAAGTTATCAGTGACACATTATTTCGTCACTAATAATGTAACTAATTCATGACAAATAATTTTTTGCCTTAAAATTTATTAATTTTGGACAGATAAAATTTCATCCAAAAAAATATATTGTTACAATATCGACAAATTAGAGTTCGTAGTTAAATATTATAAGTTTTGGCTATAAAAACTTAGATTTAATTATGACATTTATTTTCGTCACTAATAATATAAATAATTGTTGACAAAGATTTTATTGTCTCTAATTAATTTGTGATTTAGTGACAAAAAAAAAATTGTCACAAAATATGTAAGGTGTTAAATAGCGACAACTTAAAATTTGTAGTGAACAATTCAACTATTTGCTACGAAAAAAATTCATAGCTAAATACAAATTTTTTGGCTACAATTGTTCATAATTACAAGTGCCAACTTACAAAAAGAATAATACAAGTGCTTCATAAGAAATGGACGGAGTTCATTAGTTGATTGGCGAGGAAAAATATTAAAACCAACGAATTCGATCGATTTTGTGAAAATGAAAAAGTTCAATTCATCAATTTTCTTAAATTATACAATTATAAAATGCATCATTTGAAAAATACAATCCAGGTTATAAGTATCGTGAGTGGGGTACGGTTCCACCACTATATTGTTAATACTTGTTGGTTTAACACTTTTGTTTTTTATTTCATACACTTTCATCGAAACAAACGATAGAAAAAATAATTTTCAAGTCTTGGTGCTAATTTTTTAGCATGTCTATTGATTTGTGATTGGTAAGCTGCATAGACTAAGTCGATCTATTTGCTTCTGCCTAAAATATGGACATATTTAATAGTAATTCCACATACGTACGTAGAACAACTAACATAGATAACATTGAATTTAAAATTTAAACTATGCAAAGGTGCGAAATATATCATTAATTTCTATTAACCTTTTCCATCGGTGTGAAAATTGAAATAAACGCAAAAATGAAAGAAATGAACCAACTAGGATTTCAAATATATTATGATCAAGTACTATAGTTATGGGTATCGATTTTTGTTTCAAAACAATTGATATAACCGATTATTCAATTTGTTTTTAATAAAATCGAAAGTTTAATTTTATATAAATTTATAATTGTACTGAATAATTTATAAAACTTATAAAAATAAATAAATAAAATGAAAGAATCGTACTGAATATATTTAAAAATATTTTAAAAAATATACAGTTTAATTAAAATATAATCTACATTTGAATGAATTGTGGTGGTAAATTTCATGCATTTGTTATGTATATAAATAATCATATGATATATTATTTCTAGAGAAGTTAAATTTGAAAGAAGTGAATGAAGTTAAAAATAAAATAAAAATGAGAGACAAGAGAGAGTTGATCGGATGGTAAACACTCCTCACTTCTAACCTTAAGGTTGTGAGTTCGAGTCCCCAAGAAAGCATAATGTGGGATCCCCTCTTGGGGAGGGGTTAAAAAAATTGAGATGGGGAGATAATAGGAACATTAACCTTTTTTTTTATAATAATAAATTTATCCCTAATTAATACATTTAAGAATAAAATATTTTTTTTATATAAAATATAGTCATTAGTGACGAAATTAGATTTTGTTCAACCACGAAATACATATAACTTTAGAAACAATTTATGTCGTCATTGATTGATGTAAAATAATTAGGGACAATATAATTTGTCGGTAGTAATAACCTTTTTAGTGACAAAACATACTATTAACTACAAAAAAAAAATACTTTTTACGACAAATACATTTGTCACAAATGTTTAAGCATTTGGGAACGATTTTTCTTTTTGTAGTTAAATAATACTTTTAGCGACGAAGCACCAAATCGTATTTGTATACGTTTAGCGACAAACATTAGAATGATTGACGAATTGTTTTTCTTCTCACAAAATTTTTAGTGATGAAATATGATTTATAAATGACGAAATTATTTGTCCCTGATAATCAAATTTGTTGTAGTGCCATTCAGGATCACTGTAAGGTCAGTCAACTCTCGTTTGAGAGAGGCTTGCTGCTCTAGAAGATTTGACATATGCGACTTACCTTTAGCCTTTCCGTTTAATACATTCACACTCCAAGAGAGTAATAGTAGAGAACATTTGCTTAATAGTACCAGGTACTCCTCGTCTAAGAGGCACTTCAAAATGTTTGAACACATGATTCAACAGTTATCCATAAGGAATACCATGCTTGGCAGTCTTCCAAGTCATCACCCTGTGCATGTGTTCGAGCATTATGGCTGGAAAATTGATGGCCTTAAGTTCATCCAGTTTTTCCATGAGAAACATATCAGCAACAAATGCTACAATTCTCTTTTCAGATCTTGGAACCAAAACCTTGTTAATGAACTCAAAGACTAACTGGTATTCTCCTTTGAGAAACTTCTTAGGCAGGCCTGCTCGTTTGATGTCCCCTCTCTTTGTGGCCTGTTGAGCAAACTCACTTGAGGGTTTGAAGCCTTCAATTGGCCGGATTTCGTCCACAGGTACACCCAGAATGATGCCCAAAATTTCTTCATTCAGAGAGATTTTGACCTTCTTAACAATTGTCTTAATCCCCCCATCACTTAAAAGCTCCATCTGATAGTAAAATTCACACACCTCTAGTTCATGCAAGTAAGGTGCTGGGGCTTCAAATAGGTGTTCCCAACTTTGCAGAGAAACATAATAAAAAATAGTAGACATACTAAATTCTGTAAGAATTTCAGGGTCAAATACTCTTCCATTCAGCACCTTTTGTTTCTCCATTTCTGCGATGCATTCTTATCTGGTCAACACTTTTTCTTCCACTGGTTTTTGAACACGAGGACCTGGTCCCTTGACGGGTTTTGGTTTCATAGTAGCCTTTTTAATCACGCTCTCCTTCTTCACCAGAGATTTCTTCACTGGCTTGTGACCTTCTTTAGATTTAACCCGTTCAATCTCTACTTTCTCCTTTTTTGTCCACAACTATAGCAATGTCATCAGATTCTGTCTCACTTGACCCTATAGGTAGAGGTGTTGAGGTGGGTTCCTCAGGCACATGACCATCCTTTCGCCTTTTCCTGTTTCTTTCTGTTTGAATCTCATTTGCTGCTATGGCACTTCCCATCATCTTTTTGAACCTCTCCCTTGGTTGCATATCTTTTCTTGTCTTCTTTGGTGTGAGACACTACAATCTTTCCCTTGCCCTTTCTTTTTCTTTCCCATTCAGACTCAGTAGGCTCATTGTCGAGTTTAGGATCAGGGATATCCTCAACTGCTTCTAGATCTGGGACACCCATTGTCGAAGCATTAGCACCTCTAACCCCTTTTCTGCGCCACACCAATGGAGCTTCTTCTTCCTTCTCTTTCTCATTGTCAACATCAAATGACTTAGGAGTTTGGTCGAACACAAGTTGAATACTGTGAGGGACCTGTTCCGGCGATCTCAACTCTTGTTCCAATAGAGTTGGTTGAGCATCTTCTCTAAGAGAGGCCAAACTTTGTACAACTACCAATTCTGCTGCTACCGCTAAAATATTTGACTATGGACTCTTGCCCTCAGGCAAATCTCCTTTGAATAGTCGCTCAGACATGGAAGATGACACAACCCAAGAAACCACTCTACTTCTTCAGTGGAGGGTTCAACACTGGGCTTCATAACTGACTGGGCCTCAGAATTAAGGGACTTCTCATCGGATAGAACTAAAGTAGGAGAACAGGGTAAGATTTCCCCAGATTAGAGTGCAGGAGACGCCACCACTTCAGTGTGGGGTGTGTTGGATTCACCCGTCTCACCAACTCCACAGACTGGTGTGGACGAAGATTCTTCTGGGGGGAGGAATGGAGAAATTGAATGAACTGGGATTTTCAATTTCTTGGGAGATAGAAAGTTTTGAAGATGAAGAAAAGTTAGTCATTTTGATGCTAGAGGAGAAAAGACTTAAGAAGAGAATAGTGAATTCAAAGAAGGATTAGGAAGAGATTAGAATTTTTGGATTCACTTAAGAAACTGCATTTAAAAAGGGTATCGGGTCCATGAACAGTAGCGACGCTTGGATTTAAAGTGAAAGGACGTCTGAAACTGACATACTGAATGAGGGAGGGACACGTGGCAGTGACCATTGATAGAAAACTATGTAGCATAAGTAATACTAACCTTTGAGGGACCAGGTCCCTTTTTATAGATAGCTCTGCCGGTATAGTTAGATCTTCCTTCTAGCCAACATGTCATGAGTGTGTACCTATAGTAAGGTACCATATATGAATTCTCAAACGATAAGCAATACAACCTGTACAGATACCTGCCCTCCTTAACATAGTTAGAAAGAGAGATTTCATGCAAGCTTGTTATGAAATCAGGTGACTTTATGCATCCTTAACTTCAGTCTGTTCTTGACGAAGCTTTCTTTGCTCAATGGATTTGTAAAAATATCAACCACTTGGTCTTCTGTCTTGCAAAATCTCATCACTACATTCTTCTTCTCAACATTATCCCTCAGAAAGTGATGTCTCACATCTATGTATTTAGTCCTCTTATGCTGGATAGGATTCTTGCCCACGTTCATTGCACTAGTGTTGTCACATAAGAGGGGAATAATGTTTGTGAGAACACCAAAGTCTTCGAGCTGTTGTTTAATCCATAAGCTCATGATGCAACAGCCACATATTCTGCTTCTGCGGTAGACAAAGCTACTGAATTTTGCTTCTTGGTGCCCTATGGAATTAGTGATGATCCTAGGAAATGAGCCATGCCTAAAATGCTTTTTCGATCAACAAGAAAACATGCATAATCAACATCAACATAACCAGTTAGATCAAATGAGTCACCAGAAGGGTAAAAGAGGACCAGGTCCTGTGTTCCCTTCAGGTATCTTAGTATTCTCTTGGCTTCCTTCAAGTGTGATTCCTTTAGTGCTATTTGGAACTTGGCACAAATCCCTACATTGAAGACTATGTCAGGCCTGCTTGCAGTGAGGTACAAAAGTGACCCAATGATTCCCCTGTACATGGTCTGATTAACATCAACCCCCTTTTCATCCATGTTAAGTTTGACACTTATACTCATGGGAGTGTCAAGAACTTTTGCCTCAAGCATGTGGAACTTTTTGAGCAGTTCTTTTACGTCCTTCTCTTGGTATATTGATGTAACATGAGAAGATTGTTTGATTTGCAACCCCAAGAAAAATGTAAGCTTCCCCATCATGCTCATTTCTAATTCACTACTCATCAAATCTGTAAACTCTTTGCATAGTGAATCTGAAGTAGCTCCAAAGATGATGTCATCTATATATACCTGCACAATCGATAGATCCTTACCTCTGGATTTTAGGAACAAAGTATTATCAATTTTACCTCTTTTGAACCCGTTTGCAAGTAGGAATTTTGACAGGTGCTCATACCAAGCTCTGGGAGCTTGTTTTAGACCATACAGAGCTTTATCCAGCTTCAACACATGGTTTGGGAGATTAACATCTTCAAAACCTGGAGGTTGCTTGACATACATCGCCTCCTTCAAATACCCATTCAGGAAGGCACTCTTGACGTCCATTTGAAACAGTTTGAACTCCATGTAGGCAGCAAAGGCTATTAAGATTCTGATGGCTTCTATTCTGGCTATAAGAGCTAAAGTCTCGTCATAGTCAATTCCTTCCTCTTGATTATATCCTTGTACCACAAGTCTTGACTTGTTTCTGGTGATGATCCCATGCTCATCAAGTTTGTTTCTAAAGACCCATCTAGTCCCGATGATGGTTCTGTTGAGAGGTTTGGGGACCAGGTGCCATACCTTGCTTCTCTCAAATTGATGTAGTTTTTCCTGCATTGATGTTACCCAATCATCATCCTATAAAGCTTCTTTGATGTGTAGTTAATTCATCGAGTGAGTCAATTAGTACATCAACAGGTTTTCTCAATCTTTTAATGGATAAAGTATCTAGGTCACTTTTGAGATTAAAAAGGGTTACCTCATCCTGATTCTCTTCATCATCATATTTTGCCATCAGTGAGAAAATGTAGTTGAATATAGTTTCATCATCTTTGATAGCCATCAGCGAGACATCTTTATGACCATCTTCTTCTTCCTTGGATTCACTGAATCCATTTCCCCAGACAACAAAGGCTTTCTTCACTAGTTGATTAGCATGAGCCTTCCTTTTGGCATGGTGTAGGACCTGTTCCATTCTTCGAGGTTTGAAGTCCTGAGTTTCCTACTTCTGGCTTGGACAGTCCCTTATAAAATGACCAGGTTTCCCACATTTATGACAGAGATCATTTGCATTTGCTGCTCTGCTGGTGGAACCTTTCTTTTGAAACCCTCTATGCTTCTTAATTATCTTCTGTAACCTTCTAGTGATGTATGCCATCTCATCCTCCTCTCATGTCCTATTATTCAAAAATATTTTCAATGCCACTGATTTTTCCTTCTTTCCCTTCTTCATGGTTGACCCTTGTTGCCTGTTCAACTCGTAGGTTTGAAGGTTTCCAATCAAATCATCCATGGTGAGTGCCTTCTGGTCTCTTGCTTCAGTGATAACATTCACTTTGCTCTCCCATGATTTAGAAAGCACATTGAGAATCTTTCGAACTTGTTTGCTTGGGTGAATAAGCTCACCAAGACATCTTTGTTCGTTGGTTATGAAAGTGAATCTTGTATTCATCTCGTGGATGGTTTTGCCTTGCTTCATACAAAAGTTCTCATATTGAGTCGTCAACATGTCAACCTTAGACTCCTTCACTTGTGTCGTTCCTTCATGGGCTGTTTTGATACAATCCCATATTTCTTTAGCTGTCTCGCACGTAGATATTCTATTGTACTCATCTGGACCGATTCCACATACCAGCAACTTCTTCGATTTGTAGTTCTTCTCTATCTTCTTCCTGTCAGATTCATTGTATTCCCTTCTTATTTTGGGAATCACCTTGGTAAATTCTCCATCTACTACATCCTTGGTGGGAATGTAAGGTCCGTCAAGAATCACATCCCATTGCCCAGTGTCTTCATCCTTGATGTAGTCATGCATGCGCGTCTTCCACCATTCATAAAATTGTCTGTTGAAACGAGGTGGTCTAGTGGTGGACTGACCTTCTTCCAGGCTAGGTAGAGCGGCTATTCCTTCAGGATCTTTTCTTTTCTTGGTGTTACCCAAATAGAAAAGTCAAGCTCTGATACCACTTGTTGGAATGTATGCGTCCACTAGTTACGATGGACCAGGTCCTTAACACAGTTAAGATGAACATAAGATAACTACTGAAAGTAAAGATAGCACACACAACTTTACGTGGAAACCTCCTTGCTCAAGGGAGTAAAACCACTACCTGTCTACATGATTTTCAAATTTCTTTTACTAAACTTCACAAGCCAAAGTAAAACACAGTTTACAACACACACGAGATTAACCTCCTAATCTCTATTATGGGTAATACACTATCACTCAATTGATTAATATAGACTTTAATGTAAGACACGAAGTTTCCCTCAACTAAGTTCTTATAGTGATTTACTCAAGTTTGAAACGTTTCTAACACAAGCGAAACAAATCCTACAACGTAAGCATAAATACAAGCAAGCAAGGTAACAATTGGTTCAGGAAGCAATTAAACAGTCTATGAGGTCCCTTGCTATTTTTGAAGCTTGAATATCTCTCTTTGCATGAATGATCTAATTTGTTGTTTGTCATGTTGAATATATCAACCATGAAGAGTTACTGACCGTTGGACAAATAACCTCGTTCATTCTGATTGGTGTGGTACACTGACGATCGCACCAACTTCTGACGCGATAGTTTTCCAGCTGTGTAGCACATAGGCCTGAACGAGCATACTCTACAGAGGATCGGGTCCCTGTATTTGTGAGGAGATCATCAAAACACCTGGGAGCATAAGAGTTATCACTATGATAACTGAAATGAGATAATTTTGTGCGGAAGCTTAAAACACGATGTAAACTAAATGATGGGGAATACCCACTCTAACTTTGAATATATAATCTGAGATTTTAATGACAAATGAAATGTCAAACTCCAAGCTAAAACTGAATCTAACTATGTCTAAAATAAAGCCTCTAACTGACTTGGAGATGCTGGGACATGCGCCAGCTAAATCTAGCAAAAACTGAAACTAAAGTCTAAAAGAAGGAAGATAATCATGTTAATCGTCCTCGAAGAATGATGACTTACCACTGATGCTGCTGAACTGAAGATCGGGATCCGATCTATGCGCGATCTGGATGCTGAGGACCTGAACCTATATCACGAGAAGATGTAGCGCATAGTATGCGTCAGTACTTGAAAGGTTCTGAGCATGAAAGATATAGTAAAGCTGAACAATTTACATAACTGAATAAAACATATAACTGAGCAATGATATAAGATGAGCATGATACTGTACTGAAAACACTAAACATGAACTAACTGAATGCAATGACCAAGTTTATACATGTTGAAACTGAATACGCAACTGTAACTGATAACTTGGTCAATATACTAGAATCTGATTGTGGGAGCTACTAATAACCGACATAAAACCACATGAGCTAAATATGAAGTCCGATGTATACGCCTTATCGAGAGGACTCAATATACCCTGCCAGAGGTATAAAGGCATAACTGGCGTAATCACTTATTTGTAACACCTCAGAACCCAGGCTTTGAAAAGTGCAGAATTTTTTTACCTGAACCAGTGAACCACGACAGGGTTCACAGACCGTGATAGGGTCCACGGTCCGTTGACCTACCCGTGGACTTCAGTCTTTAGTCCCTTCCTAGCAGAGATGGACCACGGGACCCTTCACGGGCCGTGGACCACCTCACGAGCCATGGGATAGCTTGTGAGAGCCAGACAAAACCCCACCAAGCTCCATCACCAGACCACGGGACCCTTCACGGGCTGTGGTCTTGATGACGGGCCGTGGTGGCTCCCATGAAGCCCAGCCAGCGTGCCCTTAGCTAGGTGAAGGACCACGAGGACCTTTACAATCCGTAATCTTTCACACGATTCATGAAATGGACCGTAGTAGAATCCTCATCGACCAACAACTATTGGACCAGGACCACGATCGGTCCCACGGTCCGTGGTCGCTTTCACGGTCCGTGAAAGTGGCCGTGGTTGGCCCAGTCAAATTTTTAAGTGGGGTTATTTTGGTCTTTTTTCCTGTGCGTTGGGCACCTAAACTACGTTGTTTAACCCCTAAACTACGTGATTTTGGTCAGTTTTAGCCTAGTAAACTAATTAGAACCTAACCTAATCAATTATTCACCTAGAATTCATCTAATTAGAACGCAAAGAGAAGAAAGAAGTCGACGAGGAGAAAAAAGTTGACCAACCCTAGTTCAAGAACGCAACGAGTTTCCATCAGTTTCAGCCCCAAAATCGAAAGATTTATCTGTGGAATTCGTCACCAGGTATGTGAGATTTCACTAGTGGGTTCCTTTCGCCCATTAGGTCCCTATAATTCAGTCAGATTCTTGATTCTCAACATCATGTTTAGACCTAGGGTTTCTAGAATTTCAGATTTATGTTGTGATTCAACTATTAGACTAATCCAAATCAAATTATCATGTTTTCGTGAAATTATTGCTTAGTTCTTGCTTGAAACTCAGAACCCTAGTTGTGTAGATACGTTTAGTTCATGAATTACACTTGCTAGGTCAGTTTATTCAGTTATACATGCTCCAGTTAAGAATGTTTCCTTATCAGTACATTAATATTGCATTTTCAGTTAGCAAGTAAGTATTTTGAGCTATCCAGTATTACAAAAATTCAGTCATAATGTGTTATTTACATTAATTTTTTAAATGGGCACTTATGTCATGAAAATTGACCACTAAAATTATATTTATTTCTTTTCCTCTCATTTTTCATTCATAGTACTTTAACAATTTTCACCTTTATATTTCATATTTTTTTTAACTTCTACTTCAAAATTCATTTTAAAGTTATTTATTTATTTAAAAATATTTTTTTCACTTTATTTGAAATATGATGTTTGATCATGAAAATTTAAAATACAATCTTTTCAACTTGAAGGTATATTTCAAATTTGAACTATAACAAGTGTTTCACTATTATTTTATAACTTTTTATATATAAGTTTAATTATATTTGTATTAGAGATTCATTTTACTAAATTAGTCGTATTAATTATATTTTTATTTATATCTTATGTAGTTATTTAATGATAAGATTTTTAATTTTTATTTATTTATCTATACTATAAAAAATTGGGGGAGTAATTGAATTTGGTTCAAAATAAATTTAAGAAAAACAAAAAATAAGATAAAAGAGGGAAGAGAAGAGTACGAAAGAGAAATAAAAAACTCAAAAATCTCGAGGGTAAAATAGACATTGGAGTGGCTCAGTATAGCATGAATGGTTCTTCTTTGTTTTCTCTCTTAACTAATTCAATATATAGTAGCCCATTTTTGTTTCTCAGAAGTGATCTATTCTCTCATCTATATTATGTCAATCTCTCTTTTAGCACCATAATCTATATTGTGTTATCAAGTTTGGTGATTTTATTTGGAGCAACCAGATTCAACATTTGCATTTGCATTCTACTAAAATTCTAAGTTTTTGTTGTTTGTTGAAAAAGATGGCAGACCATGTTTCGTTGAGTGTGCCTGATGAATCCACATGTGTTGATGATGATGGCCGTCCCAAAAGAAGTGGTACAGTTTGGACTGCAAGTGCACACATAATAACGGCTGTGATTGGTTCTAGAGTTCTTTCATTACCTTGGGCTACTGCTCAGCTTGGATGGATTGCTGGACCTTCTGTTTTGCTACTCTTCTCTGCTGTTACTTACTACACTTGTAGTTTTCTGTCTGATTGTTATCGTACAGGAGATCAACTTACTGGAATAAGAAACTATACTTATATGGATGTTGTTCGAAGCAATCTTGGTGATGTTCACGTTAAGATTTGTGGGGTTATTCAATACGTAAATCTTGTTGGAGTTGCAATTGGTTACACAATTGCATCTTCTATTAGCATGGTTGAAGTAAAAAGATCTAACTGTTTCCACAAAAATGGTCATGATCACGCTTCTTGCAATATTTCAAGCACACCCTACAAGATCATGTTTGGAGTCTTGGGAATTGTCTTGTCACAAATCCTAAATTTTGATAAGATTTCGTGGCTTTCTATTGCCGCAGCTCTTATGTCCTTCACTTACAAGACCATTGGTCTTGGCTTAGGAGTTGTCAAAGTTGTACAAACAGGAAAAATACAAGGGAGTATAAGTATTGGAACTGAAATCGACAAGGTATGGAAAAGCTTTCAAGCTCTTGGAGCTATAGCTTCTGCTTATTCTTACTCCCTCATCCTTATTGAGATTCAGGATACACTGATCAAATCACCATCAGCAGAAGCAAAGACGATGAAGAAGGCAACACAAATAAGTCTGGTAGTAACAACTGTTCTCTACATGCTATGTGGCTGCTTTGGCTATGCAGCATTTGGAGACCAATCACCAGAAAACCTACTGACTGGATTTGGATTTGACGATCCATATTGGCTACTGGACATCGCAAACGTTGCCGTCATTATCCACCTAGTAGGTGCATATCAAGTTTCCTGCCAAACCCTTTTTGCTTTTGTTGAAAAAAAAACAGGTGAATGGTACCCAGACAGCAACATCATCACGAAAGAGATCGATATCCCGATCCATTGCTGCAAGCCCTTCAAGCTCAACTTTTTCCGTCTAATTTGGAGGACTATTTTCGTGATAACCACCACTTTCATTTCTGTGCTGATACCATCCTTTAACAACATCGCTGACATTCTTGGAGCGTTTGCATTTTGGCCACTTACAGTATACTTCCCAATAAAAATGTACATTGTCAAAAACAATATTCCCAAATGGAGTGGTAGGTGGATTTGCCTTCAGTTGCTTGGTGGAGCTTGCCTTGTTATCTCAATTGCTGCAGCTGTTGGTTCTTTTGCTGGACTTGTTTCTGATTTAAAAGCTTACAAGCCTTTCAAGTAGGTGCTGACCAGCCAGTTGCTGTTACTCTGTACGTTTTAATTTGTTTTTTTTATTTCCATAACAAGAGCAGGTCCTCGTATGTATTTATGTTTGGGGAGGGTGGGGTGGGGGGAAAAATCAGTCTTCATATCTATATTGTTGCTGTACTTTTTCTTTGTTTGGTGTTATGCAAAAGTTAAGGTAAAGTTAATGAAATTGGGCGTTATTGGATCCTAGATCTTCAAGTGTAATGTTGTAGTGCTCTCTTTTTAATATTCTTTTAATCAGGTAAAGCAAAATAGGGGTGCTCTAATATGAGTTGAGGCCTGAACTCAGGTATGGAATTTTGCTGAGCACCCAATAGTTTAGGTATGGAATTTTGCTGAGCGATAATTGTTTAGGGGGGGGTTTTGATCAGCATGTAAATAAGCATCTGCTAATCGATGATAGGTTGCTAGTTTCATCTTCTGCTGTAACTGAAGATTACAGCTGAAAGCCTGAAACACAATGAGTCACAAGTTTACTCACCAAACAAGAGAATAATTCTTCTATCCATAAAGCATCCAAACAAGAGAAAAAGGGAAAATTGAGCAGAAATAACCACAATATATATATATTTAATAAAAGAAACAGCTTGAAGAACCGTCATAAACATCTGAGGATAAGACCATCATTTAAAGCCTCTATAGGTTTTGATGTTCAGGCCAACCTTTCCTTTATATCCGCTCTCTACAAAGGAGCTTAATGTGAGAAAGAAGTTGATATACTCACAACAAGTGCCTGAAATACGGACCTAACATCATGACCTAAATAAGGACTCTAGTTCGCCCACAAACTCAAAGGTAGAAGATTACCCCATAATATTCCTTAATAATCAGGGGTGAATCTTTAACTTGATGAACAATGGATACTCCCTGGTAAGTGCTTCAACACTGCCAAAAGAATGAAGAATTTGTCATGATGAATAACATCCTTGGGCACATCAACCATTAGAGTTTCTAGATTCAAGAGGTATGAAAATGATGGAGGGAGAGCTTTTGCATTCGTCCAAATGTTTAATCACCTCAAATGAAGAACAGATATAAAAGTCTGAGGATCGGTCAATCATTTGATGCCTCAGTGCTGGCCAAAGTTAATCGTATGCATACCTTTATATGCCTTCTGCAAAGAAGATTATACAGGTGAAAGTGAATGAAAATATATATACTGAAAAGGAATTTAATGTATAAGAGAAGTTAATAAATTTGTATATACTCACAAAGATATTCCCACTTCGCGCAGGAACTCAATTCTACATAACCACAAGCTTGTCATCTCCCGTCATTTCTGCAACATATTCCTTAATATAATCTTGAAGGTTGAATCTATTAGTTGAGGGTTGCACGACATTGAGATAGACTATAATGAAGCAATATCCCCAAAACTGTCCGGGATCTCCATATGCCCATCACACCATTCTATTTGTAATTCCTCGAGCACGAGAAACGCTTCCTCTCTAACCTGCCATTCAGAAAAAGACACCTCATACAATGTGAGAAAGCCACTTCCCTTTTCTGACTTGTTAGAATAATTCTACTTCTTTTCTGAATTTGAGGAAAAGGTCTTATTAGCTCATTCCATGTTGCAATATCCCACAAGTCATCCAAGACAATAAGGTACCTCTTTCCAAACAGTTATTTCCGCAGCTTATCAGCAATGTCCTCATCAATGCCATCCTCATTGAGAGTTTGTTTCAGACCAATAACTTGATTGAAAATCTTTTACAACTACTTTTTCTCAAAATGCTCTTGGTCGACTGTGCACCAAGCACGGACGCCGAAATGATCAACAACTGACTTATCATTAAATACTCTGTAAGCCAAAGTAGTCTTTCCAAGCCCTGGCATTCTAACTATGGAAATGACATCAACCTCTATTGGTCCACTGGTGAGCTTCCTAATTATCCACTCTGTCTCATCCTCGAACCCTACAATAATCTGACCCATGGTTGATGACTTCTTAATTTCAACTGGCTTGCTGGGAGCATTTCCAACAATAAGACCCTTGCTTTTGGAAATCCTCGCCGGTACCTCTTCTTTGATAAGCTTGATCTTTTCTATGGTATCAGGAAAAAAAGAACGTAACCTGCAAGAGACCATGATCTCTGACAAGAATTGAATCAATGGCATGTTCCGCCTCATATGCCAGACCTATATATAACACGAGTACAAAGATCTTTAATAAATTCTTGCTCAACATTTCCAAAGAATGATCTTAGGAATTCTAGACCTTCTTTCACCAGCACGATTTCTTCCTTTTGTCAAATCAACCGAGTAAGGATTGGAGTTGAGCAAGTCATTTAAGTTTCTGAGTAGAAGAGTCATGAAGACTGGTCCATTACTCATGGGGAAGTAGAGCTGAGATGAGTCGGCAGAGGAATTTAAGAAACACTAGACTCACCACACATACGTTGCACGTGTTTGCCTCGTCTTGAGATTCCTATAACTGTGAAACCATATCCATACTATATTTGTCTTAGTATATCGCTGAAATAGTCTGCATACTCCATTTTACATAATTTAACCGTGAAATTGTATTCATACTCTTTGTTTAATCTTTTTGATATGCATCAAACGAATAGTTGGAATAGTTGATTCCGACTCACCAAATATAATTTTATAAATAGTTCTTCATTATGCCCTACTAATCGGCAGTCTTGCTGGTTGTTTAATTTTTTTGTTGCGCATTCATTGTCGAACATCTTTTACAAAGTTTCTTATTAGTTCGGCATAGAATTTGGTGTCGATGGATATGATAAAACTTGGCGTGATGATTCACCACACGTGAGTTGCACCTGTATGGATATGATAAAACTTGGTGTGATGATTCACCGCACGTTAGTTGCACCTGTTTGCCTAGTCTTGAAATTATATAACTTGGCGACGAATCTTTAGATAATTTGTAATTAGGTAATTCAGCTTAAATCAACATTTGAGACTGTGCCAATCAACAGTTACACACATCACACAAATTCCATTTAAACACAAACAGAAAATTTTGATTCTGACTTTGTAGAGTCGGTGCTGGTGTTACCTATTTTGACTTTTAAAATAAACTATTGATCAACTAATTAGGAAACTGAAATCCATAGGGAACTTTTTTGGAGCAAACATCAGGAAGCAAGCTCAATGAGACAGGACATTAAGATTAATCCTCAAAACATTAGCCTTAATAGCAGTACAAAGACAAAGGGCAGCTTCAATATCAGCAAGCCCAGAAACTACAACAAGGTGACACTGGTGGTGAACCAATAACAACATTAAGTTTCCAGACACTAATGTCCCTCTAAAAATCATGCTTCCTTTGGAATATTTGGTGCACTCAAAATAGGAATACTTTTGACAATATTAAGAACGTTCCTAGTTATATCCTCGGCAAAAGTGAATTTACTCAGCTATTTCACAAAAAAAAACTTACGCATTTATTATATAAACTCCGTGCCAAGTCAAACTATCTCACATAAAATGGGATAGAATTGGACGGGTTGAGTTATGACCCGTTACCTAACCCGTTTTGACCCAACCCATTTTGGTCCAAATAAATTTGGGTTGGATTGGGTCTTGACCCATTTTGACCCTCCCAAATTTAACCCAACCCGCCCAATTGCCACCCTTACAAATAATGATGCTTAACAAACCATCCATAAGGGTACAATACTCTCATTGCAAAACTGACCAGAAACACAAAAATCATCTTCTTATCTCCAATATTATTATCATGATCACTTAATTTTTGCTTACGGTACTTAATGTATCTTAATAATGGAGTGCCAAGAGACCCTGATTTAGTTCCAATTAACATTCCTCCTGCGTGGGATGGATCAATGGTGACATTAGCCTTTTTAGACCGTCTCAAAGACGGACATGGAGAAGGTGAGCGAGAACTTTGGTCCTCGATGTTTTTTTGGTCTCTTTCGGCTTTTTTTTGCAAAGGACTTAACTTCTCATATAAATCTATCAATGCAGAACACAACATTAACAAATTAGATACGGCGATTACAACTGACAATTCTCCGGCATACTATTTGATTCATTGGATCTTGAACTTGAGCTATCCCATTACCTCAATCACCATTCCTATAACATGAGTTTTCATTCACCAGAGGTCACAATTAATCCACCTAATAAACAACTCCAGAAATCAATTGCAAACTTGTCTATTAACAACTCAAATAATAATTGGCGGCAATGTTCTCACTCTTTACTTAATATATGAAGAATCAACATCTCCAAAGCTCAAAGTAGAAAAGAAAGAGCCACATAGAGATTTAACTATTAAAGAGAAAACAAAATAAAATGGTAGTATTGTTAGAGTGGGTAAAAGTCCCACATTGGTTAGGGAATGGACTGGTGGTCTCTTTATATGAACTTGGACAAACGTCTTCTCAAGAGTTAACTTTTGGGATTGAGTTAGGCCCAGATACCATATCTTTACAAGTATGTCTTCTCAACAGGTACTTGACCAATTACCCAAACGGTAACCAACACTTGAGTGTCTTCTGGTATATCATACCCCATGAAGTTAGTATTGTGTATCGCTCTTCTTGGCATTTTTTTTTTTAAATTATAACTTGGGCTTTTATTGAGTGAGAATCAGCAATACAAATGGCAGTGGCCCATTCTGCCTGTCCAAAGGTCCCAACAAAATTAACCCAACAAAAATAAAATAAAGCAAAGCAAAAACACTACACTTTGACCAGTACAATTACCCTGAACTTTATGGTTTCCTAATCTAGAGCTTAAAACAGCTCCTCTCCAGCTTCCCTCATACCATGATGTCTTTGTGCATCCCTCAGATCCTTCTAGCCAAGCTATGGTTATCTGAAGTGACATTTTCCTCCTTTATTTTGAATTAATCTTTTCTTCAAGCATTTCTCTAATTCTCCTTCCTTCTTCTTTGTTCCAGCTGTGTTCTCCAGTTGATGGGATTTCCGCTCCTTTAGTATCTTCTTGAGGGCTTTTGTCAAAAGGAATCGCCTTCTTTCACTGGGTAAGCTCATTCTTGTTTGTGCTATAAAGCCATGCCTTGTATTTATATCCTTTTACTTCCAGTCCATCTAGATAATATTTCACTCTTTTTGGTACCAAACAAGGTTGTACATATTAAAGTGAATCACTTAATTTGTATCCTGTCATAACCCCTTATCCTTTGCATGTTCAAATTCTGATGTAAGGGCATTGTAGTTTGTCAACATTAATTAGTCTCTTTCCAGTTGATTCCATCTCTTGAAAGTGAACAAAATTGCAATTACCTTTATCTAATGCTAGATTTGTTATTTATTGCCTTCCCTCATTATATGTTGAAACTGGACCTCTTTGCCTTCCAATAGTTCCCTGACCTGCTCTATCATGTCTGAAATAGACCATGGACATTCCCATTTCATCATTAATACTTGTTGTAGTAGTAATGGATCTGTTTGAATGATTATTCTATGGCTATCTGCTTGCTTGCAATGTTTAGCTGCTTCTAAGATAGCTATTGCTTCTGCCTCAGTATTTGTAGTGTCTTCTATCTTCTCTCCTTTTGCATATAGTAAGTCCCCGTTTTCATCTCGTAGACTGAACGCATAAGCACTAGCTCCTGGATTTCCTCTCGATGCTCCATCAATATTGTATTTGACCCATCCTATTTGTGGCAAGTCCCATTGTACCTTAGTGATTTTGATTACTGCTCTGTATTTCTGTAACTCTCTCACTATTTCTGGCCAAGTATTGGGAAACTTCCTCTTTGGCTTTCGGACCTTTAGTAACCTCAATATGCTCCCTGAATATTGTGAATACTTCTTTGCCATGTAGTTCTTAGCTCCTCATGTTTTCTAGCGTTCCTTCTTCTCCATAGCTCCCAAATTATAATGCTTGGGATAGCCTTGAAATATGCTTGCATCCCTTGTCTCACATTAGCTCCCCACCATTGCATAATACACTCTCTGAGATTAAGTTGTTGGATATTCAAACCTGCAAAAGAAGAAAAATAGGACCAGGTCCTGTTAGCAAATTCTGATTGCCGGAACACATGGGCTAAAGTCTCTTGGGAGGGATTGGTGTAGCACCAGCATCTCGAAGGTCCCTCCACTCCCCATCTTCTAATTCTATCATCCACCGGAATTTTAATCACTCTTCTTGGCAATAAGAAAGGAAGGGGAGGATTTAATCTTGGTCACAGATTGTCAATGTCACTTTCTTCAAACTTCTTGTTTTGTCTACTATTTCAAAGATCTCTGCTTTTACTCTTCCCATTGCTTCAGGGTGGCGTATGAGCTCTTTGTCAGCATCCATGCCACTCTGCTGCTAGTAGTCTCTGATCCGGCTAAAAACATCTCTTTCATTTCATTTCTAATCAAGATTTATCTCAATTAACAAAGAAGTATGATGTACATATAACATTAGTTCTTGATTTCACTATGAGTAATAAGGAACGGATAAATATGCGAGAAGACAGTGGTGGAAAAAAGAAAGTTTTTTTTGGATGAGTTGCTTGAATTTGCGGGTAGTGGAAAAGATGAACCAAATAATTTATCAAACATCAGATCAACATATTCATATTGGTAAGTTTCAGAAAACTTGTTAAAATCTTCCTATTGTTTATATTGAAATCAAGAATGCTAATGTAAACCACAATAACAACTACACCTTATTCTCAAACAAGCTATGTTTGCATTGATGCAATCCATGTTCCAAGGTATGTTATCGTAGTTCGTAGAAGCTTTTTCCACTTTTCATTCAGTGGTGGTGTATGCATTGTAGAATTATTAACCGTAAATTTAAGAGTGTACATGGAGATTCATTCACGAGGCATAGTTATTTGGATGTCTAAGACAACATTAACACAGATAGAGGCGGTCAGACACTCACGGTTGCACCATATTTATGGGTGTTTGGTCTAACAAGTGTCGAATATTTAATGTTGGCGTAGGACCTCGGGCCACCAAAGGTTCCAGCAACATCTGGCCATTTTGATATAAAAAATATAATCCACCTTATGACAATCTACATTGATCATTTAATTTTATAACATCCTATACTACATGATTTTGCACACACAGATATGATGTAGGCATGCTAAGACTTTCATGGTAGTACCATATATAGTTATGGGTGCAGGGTTTATATACCGAATAATTCTTGGTGGCCAAGGCGTTAGCGCCTCAAGTATAGTATTTAGTTAAATAAGGTGAAGTAAATATGAATCATGATATTAGCTAAGTAAAAGTGTCAATGATATTACCTCTTCGTCAACTAATATTTTCGTTCAGAAAGTGCCTTCATGACTTGAGTTTTTGTAAGTTAGTCGCACGATGTACAAGGGAGAGAATGAGATGGAAATGGCTACGCGCTTGCTGAACTTATTGAGGAAGTTAAAAAAAAAAAAGCAAAATGTAAAAGTTAGTAAGGCACGGTTTCCAAAAGTTAGTTAGAGTTAGTTAGAAGATTAGGTAAATTAGTTACAAAGGTATATATAAATACATATGCTTATTCATTGTAAAAAAGATACTTCAAGAAATATATACTATCTTCATCTTCTACAATTCTATTATCAATCTTGTTTAGTAGTTAATTTCTTCATGGTATCAGAGCCAGTGATTGGAATATAAAAAATTCATCTGCGTATTACTTCTGAAGATCTAGAGATCAGAATTTGTCATCTGTTTAAGACTTCTGAAGATCTGAAGGTCAAAATCTGACTTAAATTGTTTGTTGTTTTTCCGCAATTCAATTCAAAGAAGAAGAAAGATTGTTAACATGACTCAAGGAATATCTGAACAAACAACTGGAGACAGCAGTACTGATGGAAATCCAAGCTCTGTTCCGGCAATGTCTATGAGTCAAGGGGTCGATTACAGTCATCCATTGTTCTTGAGTCCTGCTGATATCAGTGGGGTAAATCTGATCTCATTTCAACTGATTGGAATTGAGAATTATGCTTTGTGGAGTAGGTTGATTAAATTGGCATTACTCGGAAGAAACAAGATTGGTTTGGTAGATGGATCTTGTAGAAAGGAAAGTGTAAGTGCAGAATTAAGAGGCCAGTGGGAGAGGGTGAATGCTATAGTCCTCTCGTGGCTCCTGAATTCAGTATCAAAAAGTCTTCTAGGAGGAGTGNCGGTTTCCAAAAGTTAGTTAGAGTTAGTTAGAAGATTAGGTAAGTTAGTTAGAAAGGTATATATAAATACATATGCTTATTCATTGTAAAAATATACTTCAAGAAATATATACTATCTTCATCTTCTACAATTCTATTATCAATCTTGTTTAGTAGTTAATTTCTTCATGGTATCAAAGCCAGTGATTGGAATATAAAGAATTCATCTGCGTATTACTTCTGAAGATCTGGAGATCAGAATTTGTCATCTGTTTAAGACTTCTGAAGATCTAAAGGTCAAAATCTGACTTAAATTGTTTGTTGTTTTTCCGCAATTCAATTCAAAGAAAAAGAAAGATTGTTAACATGACTCAAGGAATATCTGAACAAACAACTGGAGACAGCAGTACTGATGGAAATCCAAGCTCTGTTCCGGCAATGTCTATGAGTCAAGGGGTCGATTACAGTCATCCATTGTTCTTGAGTCCTGCTGATATCAGTGGGGTAAATCTGATCTCATTTCAACTGATTGGAATTGAGAATTATGCTTTGTGGAGTAGGTTGATTAAATTGGCATTACTCGGAAGAAACAAGATTGGTTTGGTAGATGGATCTTGTAGAAAGGAAAGTGTAAGTGCAGAATTAAGAGGCCAGTGGGAGAGGGTGAATGCTATAGTCCTCTCGTGGCTCCTGAATTCAGTATCAAAAAGTCTTCTAGGAGGAGTGGCCTTTGCTTTATCAGCTCAAGGGGTATGGAATGATCTAAAAGAAAGGTTTGATCAGTTAGATGGGTCAAGAACCTTTAGCCTGCATAAAGAAATTGCAACCTTGCAACAGGGTACTGATTCTGTGTCAGTATATTTTACTAAACTTAAAACCTTGTGGGATGAATTTGAGGCGTTAGTGCCACCTCCTAGATGTGATTGTGAAAAGGCAAGAAGTTTTGTTGATCATTTAAATCGACAGAAATTGTATCAGTTCTTGATGGGATTGAATGAGTCTTTTGGACAGGCAAGAAGTCAGATTTTGTTAATGAGTCCTGTTCCTACAGTGAACCAAGCTTATGCAATGGTTATGAATGATGAGTGTCAGAAGATAACTTCTAGCAGGACAAGTGTAGGATTAAGTTCTGTGACTAATTCTGGTGTAGACCCTATGGTGATATATTCAAGAACAAGTGGAATCTCCAGTACTCAAGGATTGAACAAGTTCAAGAAGAACTTTCCTGTTGTATGTGAGTTTTGCAGATGCAAAGGGCATACTAAGGATCAGTGTTACAAATTGATTGGATACCCTTCTGATTTCAAATCCAAAAGAAAAATGAGTACTAATACAGGAAGTGGAGCTTACATGGTTGGGACTGATGTTAACAGTACAAGAAAGACTTGCTATGAGGATGGTTCAGATGGATCAAACTTCAACTATGGAAGTAACACAAATGTTCCTGTGAAAAATCATATAAGCAACATAGGTGATTGTTCAAGTCAACTGCAGGGGTGTAGTTTCACCAAAGATCAGTATGATCAAATTCTGCACATGTTAAAGCAGAATCAAGGATGTGGACAAAAATCAGAAGATACAAATCCAGTATAAGATCTTCAGGCTAATACTGCAGGTAAAACTTTGTTAGTTTCTGAAAATAATCAGGTCTGGATTATAGATACAGTGGCATCTAATCATATGGTATCGAATTTGGATATGCTTACAAAACATTCCGTTGTTAAGGTTAAGGATCCAAAATCAGTTTATCTACCTACTGGTGAAGTGTCTTATATGTCTAATACTGGAGTGTGTCACATATCTCCAAGGAGTGTGATTACTAATGTCTATCATATTCCAGAGTTCAAGTACAATTTACTCTCAGTAAGCAAGTTGACTAAAGAGTTAAATTGCTCAGTCACTTTCTTCCCTCATTTCTGTGTATTTCAGGATCTTTACACTGGCAAGGTGAGGGAAGTTGGTAAAGAGGATGATGGGTTGTACTTGCTGCTGAGGAACTTAACACAAGATCACTCACTTGTTGCGTCTGAAAAGAAGTTAGAAGTTCAACAATTGTCAGAAAAAGAAGTGGATGTATGGCACAGGAGGTTAGGACATGGAGCATCACATGTGTTAAGTAAAGTGTTTCGTGTTAATTCAGAAATAATGAACAAAGTGTTGAATGAATGTACTATTTGTCCTAGTGCAAAACAGACCAGAACTGTGTTTCCTATTAGTAGTATTAAAAGTAGTCAAGTGTTTGATTTGATTCATTTGGATGTATGGAGACCATACAAGCAACCTACATTTGATGGTAATAGATTTTTCCTTACAATAGTTGATGATTTCTCAAGAATGACGTGGGTTTTTTTGTTAAAAAATAAGTCAGATGTGTGTGTAGCCTTAGGTTATTATCTGAAATTTGTTAAAACACAGTATGACAAAGAGGTAAGAAAGGTTAGATCTGATAATGGAACTGAATTCATGGATTCAGTTTGTGCTGCTTTGTTTAAAGAAAGAGGGATAGTATATCAGAGATCCTGTCCTTATACACCTCAGCAGAATGGGGTGGCTGAAAGAAAGCATAGACACCTCTTGGAAGTAACTAGGGCTCTAAGGTTTCAGGGGCATATTCCTTTAAATTATTGGGGTCAGTGTGTGCTTGCAGCTGTCTACCTGATAAATAGGATGCCTAGCAGAGTTCTGGGAGGTAAATCTCCATATGAGAAAATGTATGGAAGCAAGCCAATGTTGTCTCATCTTAGAGTATTAGGTTGCTTATGTTATGCTAAGGTTCTAACTGAGAGTGATAAGTTAGCATCAAGGACAAAGGCTGCAGTACATATGGGATATTCAGAAACTCAGAAGGGCTATATTTTGTTAGATTTGACATCAAGTAATTTCTTTGTGAGTAGAGATGTGGTATTCAAAGAGACAATGTTCCCTTTCATGTCTGCCTTAGGTAAAAGCGAAGAGGGTACATTTGTGAGTAGTATAGATGGTACTATGATAAATGGAGAATGGAAGTTGTTGTGTGACAACATGATGAACAAGCAGAATAGTGAGAATATTTACTTACAAGAAGAGCAATGCAGTCAGGAGTTGAACAGAAACTTGGATGGCAACATTGAGCAAGAGACAATGAAAGAAACAGTTCAAGATAATGAGTCTGTTACTACTGACTCTCAAACAGTGGTACATAGAAGGTCTACACGATGAGTACATCCACCAGTTTGGATGAAAGATTTTGTGTCACTAAATATGGGCAAACCGGTGAAGTATCCTATAGCTAACACTGTTGCATACAATCACTTATCTAAATCTTACTAGTAGTTTGTTGCTGCAACTTCTGTTCTAACTGAACCTGCATCCTTTGCTGAAGCCAGCAAAGATCCTAAGTGGATTGAAGCAATGCAAGCTGAAATAAAAGTTTTACAAGATAACAAAACTTGGACACTGGTTGATTTGCCAAAAAGGGAAGTCTGTTATTGGATGCAGATGGATCTATAAGATTAAATACAAGTCTAATGGAGAAGTAGAAAGGTTTAAAGCAAGACTGGTGGCCAAAGGATATAGCCAAAAGGAAGGCATAGATTACAAAGAAACTTTTTCCCCTGTGGTAAAAATGGTCACTGTGAGAGCTAGTTTAGCCTTAGCTGTGTCCAAGTGTTGGCATATACATCAAATGGATGTATATAATGCTTTTTTGAATGGTGATTTAGAGGATGAAATATACATGTCTGTGCCTCAAGGTTTTTTCAGCCAGGGGGAGAATGATTATAAGGTGTGTAGGCTGGAAAAATCATTGTATGGGCTTAAATAAGCACCAAGACAATGGAATCATAAATTTGCAGCAGTTCTACAGAAGCTGGATTTCAATCAAAGTCAGCATGATCACTCTTTATTTATAAGAAGGACTACTGAAGGAACTACAATAATCTTAGTGTATGTTGATGATATTTTGGTAACAGGAAGTAGTTTAAAGCTAGTAGAGGAAACAAAAAGGTCCTTACAACTGAGTTTTAAAATGAAGGATCTAGGAGAGTTGAAATACTTTCTTGGAATAGAATTTGTAAGATCAAACAGTGGAATAGTTATGCATCAAAGAAAATATGCACTTCAACTCATTTCAGAAATTGGTTTGTCAGGAGCAAAGACTGCTGGAACACCTATGGATGTAAATATGAAGTTGACGTCAAGGCAGTATGACGAACAAACTAGACAAAATTAGGAGGAGCCTCTAACATATCAAGTTACTTATCAAAAGTTGATTGGGAAGTTGCTATATCTAAACATGACAAGACCTGACATTTCTTTTAGTGTACAAACATTAAGTCAGTTCCTACATCAACCAAAAAAGTCTCATATGGATGCAACACTTAGAGTTGTCAAATACATCAAAAGGTAACCAGGTCAAGGTATATTACTTTCCAATAGTTGTAGTAGTGAAATTACAGCTTTCTGTGATGCAGATTGGGCTGCATGCCCCCTTACCAGGAAGTCTGTAACTGGATATGTGATTAAACTTGGAGAGTCTTTGATCTCTTGGAAAGCTAAGAAGCAAACCATTGTGTCAAGAAGTTCAGCTAAAGCTGAGTATAGAAGCTTAGCTTCAACTGTGACAGAGTTAGTTTGGTTGGTAGGTATGCTGAAAGAGTTGAAGGCTGAGGTACACTTACCAGTTCAAATATATAGTGATAGCAAGTCTGCTATTCAATTAGCCTCGAATCCAGTTTATCATGAGCGTACTAAACACATTGAGGTGGACTGCCATTTCATTAGGGAAAAACTTCAAAATGGACTGGTTAATATTGTCTATGTTTCAACACAGCATCAGCCTGCAGATTTGCTAACTAAAGGTCTCAACAAGCCGCAACATGAATAACTATTGTCCAAGCTAGGTGTCTTAAACATATTTGCACCACCTAGCTTGAGGGGGAGTATTGAGGAAGTTAAAAAAAAAGAAAGAAAGCAAAATGTAAAAGTTAGTAAGGCATGGTTTCCAAAAGTTAGTTAGAGTTAGTTAGAAGATTAGGTAAATTAGTTACAAAGGTATATATAAATACATATGCTTATTCATTGTAAAAAAGATACTTCAAGAAATATATACTATCTTCATCTTCTACAATTCTATTATCAATCTTGTTTAGTAGTTAATTTCTTCAGAACTCCTGCACACAAATAATGTATGTGTATTTTTTGGCTGCGCACAAATAATAGTTTGTATATTTGTTGGCTCAAGGAGAGTGCATGTACATGTTTATTTTCCCAGCAACAGATTCACAAACCATTTTGGCTGTTACAGATCACTTGTTATTACCTTATTTACTACAACAGCAAACATCTAAGGCTATTGTGTGGTCTACTTTTTCCTTTGTAAAAAATCCACCAACTATTCTGCTAGAATTCTGTCCAAATGGCCATGTATAGCTAGGAGATAGTTGTGTAGTGGACAATCAAATCACAATATTAAAAGTATATTGATACTTACCTTTTTCGAACTTTGACTCTCAAAAACACTTTTAAAAAAAGAATAGTTAAATACAATATTGCTTATCAAAAGCACTTTTCAAATGAATTAGTCAAACACAAATTGTTTTTTTCCAAAGTTCTTTTCTAAAATGTCATTTTAAAAAAGTGCTTCTAAAAACAAGCAGTATTTAGCAGCAATACCAAACAGACTCTTAGAGGTGTAATATAAGCATTTTATTTTCAATTGTAGAATTTTGGGATTTGAGCAATCTAAATTTGACAATTAGAGTGCTTAAACATGAATCAAGAACAAAAAGGATGGCTAAGGATGATATATTATGGATAGATAAAGGATATTAAGTGTGTTTTTGAAATGGAGGAAAATATTTTTCGAAAAATGTATTTATTTTTTTTATATTTGGTTGCATAAAATTTTTGCAAAATATTTTCTCTAGAAAAATAAATATCTAAGAAAAATGACTTTCTTAATGGAAGTAACGAAAATAAGTTCTATAAATGATATTCTATGTTTGTTGCATCCTCTCACCCATACAATTCCCCCAACCCCAACCCTTTGACCATCACTAGAGGCCCATGACTATTGTTTTATGCTTGTTACTCTTGACTCCACCCCTCTCATCCCTATTATTTTTTGCTAGAATATATATATAAATACTTCTAAGATAACATTTTTTGCTCACTTATCAAACATTAATTAAGTTTGTGATAGTAGATCGAATATTGGGTTTATCTTGTGTGACAAACACAAAATTATATATAACTAATATCAATTAAGTGTAACTAAAACATGATTGAATTGATAAACTTACATTATATTTGATGTTTGTTTTAAAAAGAAAATTAGTCACAATCAAGCAAACTTCACTATGTTTTGCATGGAAATGTAAAAGTTGATGCGATACAGTTGTCAAGGATTGAAGGAGAAACTCATAGCTATCTCTACAAATTTAGAGATGTGTGTGATATGAAATAAATTCAAACACCGACAGAAAATAAGGGGGTACTTTGGTCATTAGTTGAACTTAAAGAAATAAACTAAAGTTATCCATGAGGATGTAGCTAGGGAAAAGACATAAAATTCCTTTTTGTCCCAAAAGTAAGTTACACGCTTAAATTATCATGGTGACCTATTACACACATGTACTATTCAAAAGTGAATTCTTTTACCCCCTAAAACTGACGTGGCAAAAAGAATGAAATAAAAATAAAAAATTGGTGTGTTAGTTTGAAATTAAAGTTAAAAATAAATAAATTAAAATTCTTTTTTCCACCCCACCCCCACACCTCTTCTTCTTCTTCACACTCCACCTATTATCCTCTTCTTCTTCATTCTTTATTTTCATCACACTTCCTTTTTTTTTTTTATCACGATGTCAAAGCGTATATTTTTTATTCGCAAATAGGTTAATCCTCATAGATTTATTAGTGAATAATTGTTTTTTATCTAGAAAAGTTTTGATTGATGTTTTTATCTTTTTCATTTTTTTGACTTTGTTAAAGAATTTTTGGTTGTAATCAATTTTTGAGTTTGGTGGTGATGACAACTTTATGGGTTTGGTGGTGATGGTGGCGGTTGGCGGGCAGGGGGGAGCTACTGTAGCGGAAGGGGGTTCGGACGAACCCACTGACTTTTCCGTAGATGTAGTATTCGTATTAAAATATCAAATATAAAGTACATATAAATTTGCTGCATATCCACAAGCATAACGAGGCGTGTAGCCCAACGGTGTTTGTGCAAATGAAGTCCCTGTGCCAGCGCGTCGTGGGTTCGAAACTCACTGATCCAAGTATTTTTGGAATTATTTTCTAACATACAGCGTATAAAGACAAGCGTAGGTTTATATAAAAAAAAATAATGGTAAATGAAAAAAGTGTTTCTGAAATTAATTTCTAACCTAAAGATAATAACATAAGTAGGTTTATATATTTATTTTATTTTTTTTAAAAAAAAAACAGAAAATCGGTTTTTGTAATTATTTTCTAACATACAGCAGATAAAGACATACGTAGGTTTATATATAAACAAAATGGTAAATGAAAAAAGTGTTTTTGAAATTAATTTCTAACCTAAAGATAATAACATAAGTAGGTTTATATATTTTTAAAAAAGAAAACAGAAAATCGGTAAATGAAAATAAACAGAAAAATAATGTTTGTGTCATACTATAAAACAATATCTAACCATTGATATCTACCAGGGGCGGCTCGACAGTGTTAAAAAAAAGACATGTGCCTTAGGCCCCAAAATTTAAGGGGCCTCATTTTTAATAATAATAGGTTATAAGTTATTATTATTTTAAATAAATATTGAATACTATTTGTAGGAAAAGTAATTTTTCACGAAAAATGAAGGAATTATTAGAAGAATTTGACATATTTGGAGTACTATATCTCATTAAAAATAATTTAAAATAAGAATGGTTATATTATTAATTGAAAACTAGAACAAATCAATTAGATAAAAGTTATTAACAATTTAACTTAAGGCCCCGTTTGATTTTTGTTTTAGGCCACGAATATGCTTGAGCCGCCCCTGATATCTACTCAGAGTTCAAAAAAACTTTGACCCAAAATTATTTTTAAAAGTTAGGGTTCTGACTTTTATTGTTAATGTGATTGCTACTATCCGACCTCTGTCCTCCGGTATGTACTATGTACTCTCGCCTCTCCTTTTTCAATTTTTTCTTATTTGTTTTCTTTTATATTGTTTAATTATCTATTCAAAAATTAATTTTTAATCTTTGATTCTAGGGTTATCCCACATATTGATAATTGATTGTTAAAATAAATGTTGTTTGCTCTTCGAAATTTTAACTTTTGAAGGCAAAATGGTTCAAGGTCATAGTGAAACTAGTAAAATATATGTTGGTGCCAACATATTAATGGTGAATCTAATAATTTTAATCTCACTTAGAACAATATTGAAAACTATAGTAAAAATGTTCAAAATTTATATTTTAAAAGTTATTCATTTTTTATTAACAATATTTTAGAACTTGAAAATAAATTACTCAAATCTTCATATTATTAAATCAAGTTTTTACAATAACAATATCTAAGGTAATATTTTCAAACATGATTAACATCTCATTAACAAATTTTTGTGTTTTGTGATTTTTAAGATTTTGTTCTTTTTAAAATTTAGAACCCACAGGCCAGAAAACCTGGCTCTGCCTCTGGTTGAAACCTCGTATGTATATGTGTGTATATATAATATATAAATATACGATATATATTAAATTTGACACCCCCAGTAACAAGTACCTGCATGGTGCCAGTGGTGAGAGGTTTAGTTTTCAGCTTCATTGTTGCGGGTTCGATTCTAGAATTGCACAGTTTTTATGTAAAATTTTATGCTGCACTTTCCGTTTCTTTTGCCAAAAAGGCTCGAGCAAAGATTCGAAGTTTCGAACCCACAAAGCATTATTATTAGGCCATCTGATATCAACTGGTATCAAGTTGTAAAAGTAATAAAGCTTATAACATTTTTTTTGTTGTAATTTTTAGTGATTTTTCCTTCCTTTTCATTTTAAATACAAAATATTACGTACTTTCTTTGTTTGAAATTTATATGACATGCTTTCTTTTTAGTCTATTCCCAAAAATGTTATCTTTTTACTATTAAAAATAATTTAGCTTTAATTTGTTATTTTTACATTAATGAAATAATTTATAGTCACACAAATATTTAAAATTAATTTAGACGATAAATTTCGAAGGTTATAATTAGGATGGGGGAGTAGAATTTTCCTTCTTTTAACTAATTATTTCTAGCTCCTCTCTTTTGTCCAAATTTCAGAAACTCGATAATGAGTCTCTCTGACTCTTTGTTTTATTATTTAAATCATTTGGATGCATATGAAAAAATAATTTGGATTATGATAATTTAAATCTTTAGGTTTTAATTTATAAATAAAACATATGTTATAATAAATAATAAATGATAACATAAAAATCATACCGAAATCATATTTGATTTTTGTTTGGCCTATTTAGATTGTCAGTTGGTGTGAGCCAATACTTCGTCTCTATTATTGAAATTATGTATGTGAAATTCTTCGACCTCTTTATATTTAGTTTGTTACCTAGAACGTGAAGTATTTATAAATATAAATAATTATATCATCAGTAAGTGTTTTTATAATAAGAAAACTTGCCGAGTGCAATTATAAATGAATGATATATTTATTTATTTATTTTATATTATAATAATATTAATGGGAAAAAATATTCTTTGTACAAATTATCATAGTTTTTTTTGTTGGATTTATTTATCATCATAAACTGAAAGGATGAATAACTGAACAAATTCCTCCCCACTCGCTATTTACAAGGCCAAAAATAGGTTAGTATTTGATCGATTTGATGACCATAACGATATGGCACCCATAGTCTCCAAATTCTGGATACGCCTCTGTTGGCGGGTGACGAAAATTAAAAGAGGTAATTGAAGGTGGTGAAGAAGAAAAAAACAATATTGATAATGATGGTGGGTGATAAAGAATCGATAATGAAGGTGACCGAACATGATTTTTTCGGTGAACTAAGAATTGAAATGGGTAGGATTTGATTTTTTTTAAAAAAGAAATGGGTGGAATTCAATGATGAAGAAGATATAATTATTAGAGAATTAAAATAATTAATTAGAGTAAAATATAGTTAATAAAAGAAAAAATAATTAATAAAGAAAAGAAAATAAAAAGAATGTAAAAATTATAATTTCTGACATGACGTTGATGTGGCAACGAATGTAATACACCACATAATGTGAGAATGGTGTTTTAGGTCTCAGGGTGGAAATGAATTCACTTTTGAGTAGTAAAGATGCGTAATAGATAGCATGATAGTTTAAACATGTATCTAACTTTTCGAAACAGAGGAATCTATACCGTTTCCCTGAGGATGTAATATGTGCTCACTTAGCACAAAATAAAAAGGAAATGGTTATGCAATACACATTTCTAAATGAAAAATGACTTGCAAAAAAATAATATGTGCCGATAAAAAAAAGACATGAGGCAAAAAAGAGTCCTAAAATAAGTTTGACCAAGTGTGATAACGTTGACACTTGAGAATTGAAACCGTATGAGTTATGGTAGTATTGCTATCATGCTATGGTAGGCACGAAAATAAATGCAATCCAGAATTTTGGGTAAGAAATATCATAGAGAACTTGGTTGTGGTAGGCCATAAATGATTGAGAATAAGCGACAGTAACGATCCTCACAATCGTTTAATTTTGTGATAACCATCATTTTTATCTTGTTTGACTCGTCCTATAACATCTGCAATTTGTGACTTGCAAAATGAATGGCACAATTCCTGATGTGATCATCATATGCATTTTGGGAGAATTTTTGAGGTTTGAAAGTTATAGAGTTTGATCGAAATCAATATTTGGAGTTAACGGGGTTGATTTTTAGTTTTGATAATTCCACTAGATCTGAGGGTAGTTTGTGACTTGGTTGAATGACTTGCAATGGCGTACGTAGGATTTTTTCTAAGCGGTGTCATCATTTAAAGAATAAGAATGACTCAAAAAGAAAATCAGTGAAACTTTTACTTTAGGCCTCCAAAAATTTGAGGACCCATTTAATAGGAGTCCGAAGCCTAAAGGGCAAAAAATTTTGACAAAAAATTCAAAAGGGCACCTCAAATTTGTTTTAACCAAAGGGGCAAAATTGCTGGTGGGATAGCGATTTTGTTTTGACGCCATTACTCCGTTAAACAATCAAAATCGCTGACCTACCAGTGATTTTGTCCAATTTTTTTTTCCATTTTTTAAAAGAACATCGCTGCCCGTGCAACGTTTTTGGGAATTTTTTTTTAAAAAATAAAATAAAATCGCTGCTATGACAGCGTTTTTTTATAAAAAATATTTAAAATTAAAATTATATTAAAAATCGCTTCGCAGGAAGCGATTTTAGTAATTGGTAGCGATTTTAGTAATTTTTTTTTTAAAGGCAGCGATTTTGATGAAAGATTTTTTTTTTAATTGTTCAAACATCACATGTCACTGACAAGCAGCCATTTAAGAAAAATAATAATTTCACCAAAAAAAAAATTTCACTAAAATCGCTACCAAGGCATTTTTAATTTTTTTTTATTTTTTACTAAAATCGCTATCTGTGGAGAGATTTTCAATATAATTTTAATTTAAAAATATATTTTTTTATAAAAACGCTGCCATAACAGCGATTTTTTTTTTAAAAAAAAATTTCCCCAAAAACGTTGCACGGGCAGCAATGTTCTTTTAAAAAATGGAAAAAACAATTTGGACAAAATCGCTGGTAAGTCAGCGATTTTGATTGTTTAACGGAGTAACGACGTTAAAACAAAATTGTTACCCCACTAGCGATTTTTCCCTTTTGGTTAAAATTTTTTTTGATATGCCCTTTTGGAATTTTTGTCAATTTTTTTTGCCCTTTAGGCTTTGGACTCCATTTAATAGTGAACTTTATGAAAAAATATTTTTCTTAAAATGTAAAATTTTGATTAAAAATTGCTTACTGTTTAAATTAGATAATATTTCAAAATTTTAAATTAAACCACTCACATCTTCATATTATTAAATAAAATTTTATACAACATTATTCAACAGATTGTAATGCAAATAAATATGATTAACATCTTTTAAAATATTAACATCAATCGACAATGAACATAAATCAATTCCTTCACTTCGTCGATAATTTTTTGACTCATTAGATTGTTCTTCCAAGTCAGTTGAGTTGTTAAGATTGACTTTGAACGTTTATGACTTTTTTTAGAATAATACATCTGCATTAAGTTTAGACTCTCCATTAAGTTTAGACTAATATGATGTAATCTGCACAATTAGTACTTGATGATCAAATAATATAGAATCGGACAATTGTAATCAATTAATGAATTCTAAATTATTTTATTGAAACAAGCCAATAAAAAATTATTATTATGAACAAATAAAAATAAGATTTAAGCACCTAATAATTTAAAATAGAATAGCAAAAACTAATAATTTAAAATAGAATAGCAAAACATGCTTACATGACGTGGAGAGATTTGAGATGTCAAATAATGATGATTGATGAACAAGAACATAAAGAAAATTGAAGAAACTCACAAGTCACAAATATACAAATATAAGAATTTACGGAGTCAATACTATCTCTATTTAACTATAATTATAATGGATAAAGGACTCACAAATTTTGAGTTATTTTAACTCTTAAAAAATATAAAGAAGAGTAAGTTAGATTTTGAATGAATTAGAGTGAGTCCATAAAGTGAAAAGAAGTAGCCTGTTTGGGATCGAACTCGGGACAAGACATCAAGTGTGGCACCTCTGCCACATGAGATAGGAAAATTCTGATATAAGGGCAGTCCTTTTTAATTGTTTTACCTTTTAAATTACTTTTTTATATTGGTATATTCCGTAAAAAATTTCGACGGAGTCGTGTCCCGTGACACTCCTTACCTATACCTAAATTCGCTCCTACTTGCAATGGTCCTGAGGTACTCGAAAGTGATTTAGACTCTTGGATGAAACTTTTGCTTTTCTTTAAGTTTGTACTTGTCAACATATAGTCAAGACGGCCTCAAAATGGTGATTTGATGACTCCAAGAGGTCTGAAATGTATTTTGTGATCAATCTGCACTATTGGTTTTTGTTCGGAGGATATCGAATTTGAAGATTTGATGTTTCGATGTTATTGAGCATAAATGGTATCAGGAAGAAAATTAGATCTATATTATATTTTGATTGATTCATTAGATTCGTATTGTGATTAAGAACTATTGCAATAAGAATCTTCGTATGAGAGAGGTATTGCCATTTTATAAACATGAATAGTTGTTCTTCGTATCAGGTGTAAGCGTGATTGAGCTGAAGGAAATTATATGATCAGCGCGATTTCACTAAAGTGAATCAACAACATTGCACTAAAGTGAATCAACAATATTGCACTGAAGGAATTACTTGGTCAGTTTTACAACACCCATAAATTTCGATTGTGCTGAAGAAAAATATGACTCTGTATAAATATCATTATACGTCAACACAAGTTCAAGGAACTCTAAAATTACGAACATTGAGGACAAAGTTCTTTGAAGGGGAATGAAATATAACAATTGAGTAAGGTTTGATTGAGGCCTGAAGCTAGAAGCTTAATTATTTAGATAGTTTTATTTTATTTCTATTGTATGTCTTTAGTGTTGTAAGTTTGTCTATTATCATTTGGGTCCTTCACTGAGTTTCCTTCCTTCTCACTTTCAAATTCCACTTATCAAAATCAACTTCTTGTGGATTCTATTACGCTTCTTCCTTATTTATTGCTTTCTCTATGACACCACCATTTTGGAGAAATGACGTTCCTATCCTTTCTTGATAACACAAGTTCTTCTGCATGTGAAAAAAGTACTTCTTACACTGTAGTGAATATTCTTGTGGTCATTTATTTGTTTTTGTGTGTTTTACTGTTTTTGTTGGGTTTTGAGTCTTTTTCTCTTCCTATGTGGATAAATAAAAGTCCATTTTAGACTAGCCCGCTTTTGTCCATAAGCTCAATATTATGGTGCATATGTAAGACTTTCTTTTAGGTCTTATTTTCATGTTTCACAAGAGACTGATTAGCAGGCATATAGAGAGACATGCAAGTGAGAGAGTGCAAATTTTTGGACAAGCCCTAGCCGTCAATTTCAAATCGCGATTTCCGCTTCGCTCCTTGTCAGATTGAGCTGATTTTTGGACAACTTATTCCTTTCAACTTAATATTTGATTGGGAATTGAGAGAGGTGGATTTGGAGTTCTATAGCTCGAGATTTTAGCTCGTGAATAGTAGCTGCATTTTGATGATTTTACTCATTTTACTTCTCTAGTTTTTTGGTGCTATCTTGTAGTTGTGTTGCTCATTGTTTGACACTTTGTTGGTGTCCATTTTGGAGAACACATTTGTAACTCTTGTTTATTTTAGTGGAGCTTTGGCCTTGTGATTTTTACTCTTCACCCCGAAGAGGTTTTTCACGTTAAACTTGGTGTCTTGTGTAGTGATTTTATTGTCTTGTTTCTTTGATTGATTTGTTTGCTGCCCCAAACAGTATTGTTCTTGCATTAGTTTGTCTTCTCTTTGTTCAAATAGAAGGAAGTTTGGAGTTGGGTTTTCTTCCGCTATTGCCTTATCATGCACATATATTTGTGCTTGTCTTTCCCAACAAAGTGATATCAGAGCATTAGATTGTTGTTAGATGGAGTCAACTATGAGAAAGATAGTTTGTTTGACTAGTAGTATCTATCATACTTGGAAAGGCAAGATGAAAGATCTTCTATTTGTCAAGAAGATGTATTTACATGTGTTTACTTCTAATAAACCTCGGTTCATGACGGATAAAGAATGAGAATTTGAGCACTTGCAGATTTGAGGCTATATCAGAAAATGAGTTGAAGATGATGTTAGAAATTAGATTGTGAATGAGACACATGCTAGAAGTTTATGGGACAAGCTCGAGACACTTTATGCTTCGAAGACTGGCAACAATAATTTGTTTCTTTTGAAACAATTGATGAACATCAGGTATAAAGAGAGCACTCATATTTCCAATCATATAAATGATTTTTAGGGTGTTCTTGACCAGCTGTTCGGAATGGGTGTAAGGTTTGATGAAGAAATACATGGACTCTGGTTTCGTAATACTCTGCCAGACTCTTTTGAAACTCTTTGAGTCCTTGTTTCTTAAATAGAACAAAGCATAATATAAAGGAAAAGAGGGTCCACCGGGATGACAAACAACTACCTCTCAAAGTTCTTCAATGAGGCTTGGGTATAGAAGAAGAAGGGTAATCACACATAATCGAGCTCGAAACCTACACAAGTGTAGAAGTAAGGAGTGGGTACCAAACAACATGCTACTCAATATGTAACCTGATAAACAAAGTAGAACTAACTAGAAACGAGTACTCCTTTCATCCCTATCAAACCTCCTCAAACTACAACTTGCATAGAAATTAGCCCAATCTAATAGTTCACAATCATAATTACAGTCCAACAATCATCAAGTATCAATTATGACTATCACAAGTGTCAAGTAAATCAATCACAACTATCAAGTTCATCAAAGCACGTTAATCAAGTATAATGAACATCAAATTTTAGGGTTTATCATGCATAATGTCAATCAGAACTCATGGGAGCCCCTATTAACTCTTGAACTCGCTGAAAATGACCTTGACATCTATAACACTTGCTGAAAATGACCTCAACATCAATAACACTTGTCGAAAATTACCTCGGCATCAATAACACTTGCCAAAAATGACCTCGGCTTCATAAAACTTGTCAGAAATGACCCCGACATCATAACACTTGCTGGAAATGATCTTGACATCATAATACTTGTCGGAAATGACCTCGGCATCATAATGCTTGTCGAAAATGACCTCACCATCATCACACTTGTCAGAAATGACCTCAACATCAATAACCATTACATGTCTCTCCATGGCGTAAAAAAATCAATGCAAATAAGCAATTTTACACCACAAGGAAAAGACAATAATTCAAGTAATTCAAGGCCACAATAATGACTAGCAAGCATTTCATCAATCCAGACATTACCTTTTCTTTATTCATTAAGATTAAGCAAGTGAAATAATGAACCCTTCACCTCAATATCATTACTCCCCAACACACATAACAAAGGGAAAATACACGGATCAACTAGATTTACAAAGTTTAGGAAATTACTTGCCTCAATTCAATCAAATAGTCAATCCAAGACTTGAGTCTTACCCTTCCGAATAATATCGAATGCCCCACAATCTATTTCAATCAAGTAACCACAATGAGATTCCAGAAATAACAACTCTCAATTCTTACATTTTGAAAACATGGGTCAATCAATTCAAAAAATTTAATTTTGAAAATGTGGTTTGAATCCAAAAATCTTTCTTTGAAAATATTACCCAAGACATTTGGAACTCATTGGTGAAAATCATTTCGAAAAAGGAGTTAAAATCAGTTCACAATCACCATTTTAGTTTAGAACTCAAGTTTTTGAAAAACCTTGCCATTTGCCAATCAAAATCTCAAATTTTGATGTTAAAAATCCACAAATGATTAATGTGAAACGAAGTTTTAGAGCTTCAAAGGCTTACCCAATTGATTCACCATGAAAAGCCTCTCAAAAATCGCCTCCAAAGATTTTCAAAAACTCAAAATGGGAAAAGATGGGTAAAACCTTGAAATTTCATGTCAAAAAGGGTCTCTGACGTCACAAAAGCGGACACAAGTTTGCTTAAGAGAATGTCACAAAAGCAACCTCCGGTTCGCTTAAGCAAACCCCGCTTAAGTGAGACCTCTTCACAAAAGCACGGCCTCCTTCGCTTCCGCGAAAGTCGCTTAATCGGACTGACCTTCGCAAAAGCGAGATCAGCAGACACCAAAAAATTAAGTCAACTTTCAACTCATCGAATGGACCCTCGGAACTCATTCGAAACCCCGTACATAAAGATCATGTATTCAAATCGATCATACTTGACGCTCCGGACACAATGGAACGAAACACGAATCCGAGGTTCTTTCCCAAAATTTGTGAAAATCACAAGAAATGAACATAATGCCTAAAAGGTCAAATCAAGCCCGGGACCTCTACAAATTCAATCAAGATGTCACTAAGGCCTAAAATCATCCCTTGAAATCAATGGAACTCTTCAAATCCGAACATCCAAACCTTGAATGTTGACCAAAGTCGATTCAAAGGCTAAAGTTTCACAAATTTTCAACTTAGGACCTCAAATCTCCAAAAAAACTCCGAATCTGAAACTGACAACTCTCTCAAACAATTTCCACATTTCGGGATTGATGAAATCGACGGAATTCCATTCCGACACTCGAAACTTCAAAAGACACTAAAAACCATTTTTAAGCAACTAAGGCCTTTCAAAATCAAAACTTACAAAATTCACAACTTTTTACTCCAATTTTAAAACCAAGTTTCGAAACTCAATTTAGAATAACTCGGGGTCAATATCGGGAGAGGCAAAATGATAATTTCATAAAAAATGACCAACCGGGTCATTACATATCATATATCTTTCGATGCAATTGTGTTCTTCATCTTCCCTTGTTGACGTTTAACTCGATGTACTTCGACAACACCTACATCAAAAGCTGTTTGTGAAATGTCATATGTCTACATTCAGCAAAGGAATATCTTTACATATATGGGAACCTCTGTTAAAAATTTGATTAGTAATGCCATAACATGTTATGATATAGATATTTGCTGGATTATTTTCGAAAATATGTATGTATATCAATCAGGAATGAACATTGAAAGTGCACTTTTGTAATGAACTGATATTTGTGTGTTCTTTATTACTAGAATGTATCATATGATCCATTGTTGCTCTCAAATGCGCACACAAATATACGCGATCGTACTGACTCGAGAGTTGGATATTATACCTACAGAGACTTGTGATTTAACTAGTTACTAAAAAGTGCAAGGATTCAAATATAGTCGATTTAATGAATTTGGAATTCACATTCCTCCATTCAAACAAGCTCCAATATTTTGTACACTTATTTGCTATAGATACTATACATTGAAATTTCGCGGGACTCTACAAGACAAGTGCAATTTCAGTTAGTGTCTCGAATATACCATAAACTCTTGGAATATTTATAAGAGATCAAGATATGACCAAATTCTTCTTGACAAATCAAATACTTTAAGAAGATCCACGAAATTCACCTTACATGGAGATCAAATAAATCTCACAGAGGTCCAAATTACCCTATAATATTAGAGAAATATGCTACTGAAGCCCTTGAATCACGGAGAAAATTCAAAAAAAAGAATCAAATGAACAAAAAGATTAATTTGTACTCATATCGTTTTATCAATAAAATTATTTTTTTCAGATATTTATTTTCTTATTTTAATTTATTTTAGATCACTTTAAAATTTGTTTGAAACAAATCTACTATCTGATGTTCTTCCGGGATCAGAACTGCAATTTACAGAAATTACACTAGCCCAAACACACCTTTTTTTCCCTTGTATTTGGATTAATATCTTTCCACCTAACCATACTAACAAGTTAATCTCTTTTTATTTTTAAACACATCTATTTAAAAGAGGTCGAGTTGTTACAAGAATAGTGATGAATTGTCAATAATGATTTCCCTTTCATCTCATCTTGAAATTATTCTCATTTATTTATGATTTTTTTTTTGGAGCAACTTTCACATATAACAAACATAAAAATCATATTTGTATGTTATAATTATAATTTGCATAATTGCGCTCAATGGCAAATTTTATGTTTGCTATGGAACTTTAATTTGTATAATTCGCTAGAAACATCCAATTTTATACAAATTGTTCAGTTTTGTATAAATTCATTTATACATTGTAATTTGTATAATAAGATTTGTATTTGTATAATTATAATATATAGGACGAAAAATATATGTATTTGTATTTGTATATACACTTTTCTCTCGCTTTATACAAACACAAACGTATTTTATACATTTTATACCGAAATGTATAAAATGACTAATTGTATACCAAAAATGGCTAATTGTATACCGAATCAGATGACAAAAAAATGGGATGTTTACTGCGAATTACAATTAAAATAAACTATGACTATAACATTTAATTTAAATTAATAGTTTGCTATTTCATACAATTTTTCTTTTTTTTTATAATAACAATTAGTAAAATAACAAAAGGTGGGGCACGGCTGCATCCCATGGAATTATCAATTACTAATTTTCTATATATTAAGGTCCAATTATTCTAATCTGCGTACCTAATTGAACATATTTTTGTCCAAATTCTTATTTAACAACATTTAATAGGTAATTTTATTCCTTTGGACCATACAGCAATTGGTCCATAAATTGTATGTGAAAATGATTGGTTTGTCTATTTGATAATAAAAATAATTAAAAAAAATTGACCAAATTACCAAACACCTCTATAACTCTATTTGATTCTTGGACATTTATTATGCTGCTTATCAATTTGAATTGCATCAAACCTCTTGTTTGAACTTCATAAATGAGAATTCTAAATAAGAACTAGACTTTCTATTGAGTGGTCTTACAAGTTCGTCGTTAGCCAATTACTTCTATCTATTGAGTGGTTTAATCTTGGTTTACTCAACTTTAAAGTATGATTATGTTTAAGTTTCCTTATTTATTATGTTTTCCATTAGTGTGTAATCTTTTTTCTACTTCTTTTTATACATGATCAGATCTTGAGAACTTTAAAGGAAGGGAAGGAAAACCTTGAGTAGTGAAAACTATCTATATGGACAGAGGAAAAGAAATTGAAGGAGAAAGAGAGAAAGGGAAAGCAAACAACTCATCGGTATGTCTTACGATATTTCAGTGGTGGAGCTAGACTTTTTATGAAGGGTGTTCAAATTTTTTTAAGGCAACGAACAAAATTTTTCAGTAAGTAGAATTGATATCCAACTTGTTCTACCTAACAACTTTACTATCAATACCGTCAATAAAATTTTTTCCCACTAAACACAACATCTGAAAAAAAATATCTAATTTAGTTTGCTTTCAAAAATACATGATAAGTTATATCAATTGAAATAATAGTTTTATAATGAATGGGTCGAGATTTTACTGAACACATGCACATAGTCAAAAATTTTTTTAATTAATTTTTACTTAAATTTAAAGTTACTTTTCAACCAATCGATTTTGCTACTTTTTTATTTCAATGTATGTATATTAAATTTCTTTTGTTTTAATAGAAAATATGTGAAAATTCTAATTAAAAGTTTCAAATCTCCAAATTTACTTATGAAACTATGAAAAAATTAACCCCTAATGATTTTTTTTCTTCAAACCTCCGGATGACCCATAGAGGAAATGAAGAAATGTAATTGCATATAACCTTCTTTTCTAATTCTTTTAAGTAGAAGCTCATTTAAAAATATTATATATTTATATATATATATCCAAACTAAAGTTTCAGTTAAATTTATTATTTTCCTTTTCCAATTTATATAGCACACCTAAAATTTTGAGATTCAAATTTTTAAATTTAGACCATGAATTCGGAAATACTGGTTTTTGAATTTTTTTTTATATATTTAAAAATTATATAAAATGTAATATAAATCACAATAATTATCAATGTCATATAAATTGAAATGGAGAAGATAATTATAAATTAAATAATATCTAATGAATGTAAATTATAAGTTTGCGAGAGTAACTTGAGATTACTTTGGTTCGTGTGATTTTGACAAACTAAAGAAGTAAAATAATAGAAAAACGATTCAAACCAGCGACCTCAACATTCTTTTTGTACACCCTTTCCACTGCGCCAAAGCATCTATTAATGTATGTCAAGGTTATGCAAAATGAATTATGTATTGGTATTTAATAAATTTTGACTAACGTAACCAGTGTAATTTTCCGACAAAGTTCACGTGCACACCCTTATCAGGCTGTAGCTCCGCCCCTGCGATATTTATTTATATTTTTCATTTTTTATGGCTTTTAATTGACTTAAATGCGTTAATCATCCTGGAAATAGAGTTTCATCTAGTTTCAAATGTCATATCTTTACATGATATCATAGTTAGGTTCGTACCTATTTGGACCCCCATGTTATATTGTCCACACTCTAGTTTCATGAGCTAACTTTTGTGGCACATCTTTACAGACTTGTAGTACTATACCATTTTTTCTAGTTGTTTTACTTCATTGAGTAATTTAGTAACTAAAATTATCTTTTTAGATATATCCTAGGCCTGATATCTTTTTTTTCCTTTAAGAAATGCAACATTTTGTTTCAAACGACAAACATCATTAGCAATTTATCACAATCCTTGCACCATGTCAAGGAGGTTTCCACGTAAACTTGGTCTTCGGACTCATGTAAGCCAACAGTATCACAGCCTTCCATGTAAATCTGGAACTTGGGACCGGCAATGTGAGCAAGCTCACACTGATGAAATTAAATGACATGCTTATAGTTAAAGCCAAAAAGACCTTATGTAAACAATGTAGAACTTATCAATCCTCTCATAATATAATTTGCAAGACGTTTTATAGGTTTGCCAGTTACCTATTTTCATCTCTTCCTCCAAAAACTTGTTTAAGTTTTATTAAATCATTTTGTGTACATACTCTGTATGTGGATAGATGGATAGATCAATAGAGACTCGACTCAACGAAGGTACAAAAAGATAAATTGGTAATAGTTAGTATTTTACTTTTAAATAACATATACAAAGTAAACCATGTTTCTGACATGTTTGCCTTTTGATTTAAGCTGTAACATGCTAAACATTAGCTCATCTATTAGGCAATATATATATATATTGGATTAAGTCCTCTACACTTGTGTTAGCTACCTGTTAAATTAGAGTAAAATCTGTCATGGTAAATATGTAGCATTTGAAATTCGACAAAAAATGTGTTTTTTTGGCAGGTGTCATCTACTGTACTTCTCAAGGACATGGTCAATCTACTAGATTTCATAGAGAGGTTAAAGAATGGACGAGTTCAAATAGCGCTTGACATGGATCAAGCAGAAACGCTGACATTGGAGCTGACATTTATATCAGCATTTTTCCAGCTTTTTTATGCTTCTTTGGATGATGAAATGATTTGTCTATCATATGAGGTTCATAATCTGGTTCAGTCACTTTTTCATCAGAAGGGAGATGGCATGCTGGCTGAACTAATGAATCATTCCGTTCCTTGCCTCCTAAATAATATTGAAAGTTATATCAGGTCACATGATTGTTCTGAATCAAGTGCTACCATGACTGAGGATCATTTGGTTGAACATTTAGATGCCGTCCTCGTGTTTCTCCAATATCTACCCAAGGGTTGTGCTGAGTTGATTTTCCCAATAATGATTCAATATGAGCTTCTTCAGAATGTGTATGGAAATTTACGAGATTTCCATGAGTTAAAGTAAATGGTTGTGTTGAGTATGACACAATTGAGCATGTCTTACATCAGTTTCCAATTATGGTTCAGAGTGTAGGAATCTTCTGTTTTTTCCTTTTGCATTGTCAACTTGATGAAAGAGATGAACATGATGAAATACTTGTCAGTTCTCAAGTTGAATCCATGATAGTAGATCTACTTGTGGATATTATTCCTGTTGAACTGGAGGTTATGCACATATGTTCGACAAATTTGAAAGCTTCAAAGTCAGAAAAAGTCGGATTCTTCATTAAGCAGCTCCAGAAAGCCTTTCCACATATTCTTAGAGAGTATCTGATTCATCTACAAGAGCACATGGCTAATATAACTGCTGATACCACTTCAACGCGCAACATTCATGTCATGATAGAGTTCCTATTGATTATTCTTACTGATGTTCCCAAGGACGTTATTCATCATGACAAGCTGTTTGTTCTCTTGGAACGTGTTGAAGCACTTACCAGGGAGGTATCCATTTGTGTTAGCAAAGTAGACGAGAACTTAAGGAATGAAGAGAATATGATTGATACAAGATATGCAAGGCTAGACTTTCTGGAAAATATTGAACTCTTAAAGAAAGATCTCAAACATGTTTTCTTAAAAGCCCCTGCAGACTCATCTCAACTCTACTTCCCCATGAGAGATGGACCACTCTTCATGAATCTTCTACTTAGAAACTTAAATGACTTGCTCGACTCCAATGCTTACTCGGTTGATTTGATAAAGGAAGAAATCGTGCTGGTGAAAGAAGGTCTAGAGTTCCTAAGATCATTCTTTGGAAATGTTGAGCAAGAATTTAATAAAGATCTTCGGACTCGTGTTATAGGTCTGGCATATGAGGTGGAACATGCCATTAATTCAATTCTTGTCAGAGATCATGGTCTCTTGCACCTTATCTTCTTACTTCCTGATACCATAGAAAACATCAAGCTTATCAAAGAAGAGGTACCGGCGAGGATTTCCAAAAGCAAGGGTCTTACTGTTGGAAATGCTCCCAGTAAGCCCGTTGAAATTAAGAAGTCATCAACCACTGGTCAGATAATTGTAGGGTTTGAAGAGGAGATAGAGTGGATAATTAGGAAGCTCACCAGTGGACCAGCAGAGGTTGATGTCATTTCCATAGTTGGCATGCCAGGGCTTGAAAAGACTACTTTGGCTTACAAAGTATTTAATGATAAGTCAGTTGTTGATCATTTCGACGTCCGTGCTTGGTGCACAGTCGACCAAGAACATAATGAGAAAAAGTTGTTGCAAAAGATTTTTAATCAAGTTATTGGTCTGAAACAAACACTCAATGAGGATGACATTGATGAGGACATTGCTGATAAGCTGCGGAAAGAACTGTTTGGAAAGAGGTATCTTATTGTCTTGGATGACTTGTGGGATATTGCAACATGGAATGAGCTAACAAGACCTTTTCCTCAAATTCAGAGAAGAAGTAGAATTATTTTAACAAGTCGGAAAAGGGAAGTGGCTTTGCAAGGGAAACACCACAGTGATCCTCTTTATCTTCGATTGCTCACACCAGAAGAAAGTTGGGATTTATTAGTGAAAAGGGTATTCGGAGAAGAACGTTGCCCTGATGAGCTATTGGTTGTTGGAGAAGAAATAGCCCGAAAGTGTGCAGGACTTCCTTTGCTACTTGATCTGATTGGTTGTGTCATTGCAAGGAAGGAAAAGAAAAAGGCTTTGTGGCTTGAAGTACTAAATAATTTGAACTCCTTAATTTTGAAGGATGAAGAGGAAGTGATGAAGGTTATACAATTAAGTTATGACCATTTATCAGATCACTTAAAGCCGTGTTTGCTTTACCTTGCAAGCTATCCAAAGGACAACGATATTAAAATCTCTGAATTGAAACATTTATGGAGTACTGAAGGACTTGTGGAACAGACTGAAATGAAGAGTGTTGAAGAAGTACTGGAGGTTTATGTGGATGAGTTAATTTCAAGTAGCTTGGTAATAGTTTTCTATGGGATACATGATAGGAATCCGAGTTTCCGAATTCATGATCTTGTGCATGATTTTTGTTTGATAAAATCTAGAAATGAACATTTGTTTGACATGATAAAATCAAATGCATCGTCTTCATCTTCAGATCTGATGCAGCGTGCAATGACCATCCATTACGATCAGCATCTCCATTCGGATGAAAATTTTGTCCTGTTCAATCCAGAAAAGAAAAATCCTTATGTCAAACACCTCCTCTCATTGAAGGTATACAAGGCTGGTGATATAGAATCTTGGAGGCCCAATCACCTAAGACACTTGAGGCTTCTTAAAAGTTTAGAGATGCGCCAAATACTTTTGTTGGATCCTTTGCTGAATGATATAGGCATGCTTGTTCATTTGAGGTATTTAAACATTTGGACGAAGGTAGAAGCTCTCCCTCTGTCTTTTTCAAACCTCTTGAATCTAGAAACTCTGATGGTGTATAACTCAGCATCAAACATGGTACTATCACCCAGTATCTGGAGTCTTGCAAAGCTTCGACATGTTCACATGTTGAGTTTTTCTATCTTTGATTCGCATGCTGACGAACCAACAGTGTTAGAAGAGGACTCAAAGTTAGAGAATTTGAGAATATTATCTGGGCTCAAGATTTCCAACTCGCAAGACACAGGGGACATTTTCAAAAGGTTTCCCAATATCCGAAGTCTTAGATTCGCCATTAAAACATCACGGTATTGTTCAGCAGAGCAGATTTGTTTTCCAAGATTGGATGTCCTCAATGAACTTGAACAAGTTGATGCAAATTTTCATGGTGAGGGATGGAAAGATAAATATCAGTCTGATCTGTACTACTTCCCTTTGAGCTTGAAAATATTGAACATGACAAGGTTTGATCTATCATCCGATTCACTGTCAGGAATTGCGAGACTGCCCAACCTTGAAAACTTGAGTCTAAATGAAGTAATCATCGAGGGAGGGAAAGAATGGAACATGGAAGATGTCACCTTCGAGAAACTGAAATTTCTCGCATTGTATGAGGTGTCTTTTTCTGAATGCAGGTTAGAGAGGAATCCTTTCCCATGCTCGAGGAATTACAAATAGAATTGTGTAATAAGCTTATGGAGATTCCGGACAGTTTTGGGGATATTGCTTCATTAAAGTCTATCACAGTGTTGGGCCGGCCACAACTAACAGATTCAGCCCTAAAGATTAAGGAATATGTTGCAGAAATGACAGGCGATGACAAGCTTGTGGTTATGTAATATTGAGTTCTTGCGCGAAGTGGGCAAATCTTTGTGAGTATATACGAATTTATCAACTTCTCTTGTACATTAAGTTCCTTTTCAGTATATATTTTTTCATTTACCTTAACCTGTATAATTTCAAAACTCTGCTGGTGAACAACACATCAAACAGTGTTCTATCATCTAGTATTTGGAGTCTTAAAGAGCTCCGACATGTGAGAATCGATGATTATTCTTTCTTTGAACTAACTGTATTATAAGAGGACACAAAGTTAGAGGAACTGAGGATACTATATCAGCTCAACCTTTTTTGTTTGGAAGATGCAGAAGGATCTTTTTGTTGAAATTTGCTTTTAGTTATGTTTTAAGCAAAATAAGTTGTCTACTTTAAGATGAATTTGAATTTTAAATTTTAGTTAGGTCGTTTGAGTTGTTGAGATATTTAAGGTTATTTTGAATTTCAAAATACACAGATTATGTGTTTTACGTTGGCTATTTAAAGCCCCTCAATGCTTAATAAATTTGTTGAAAACCATTTCAATCCATTGAGAGACATTTTCAACCCTTTTTGCTTCCCCATCTTTTAAAAAGATCAACACTTTTCCCGTGCTCGAGGAATTAAGAATATTATGGTACTATGATCAGAATATTGATTCATTAAAATCAATCACACTGTACAGAATCCATCAACTTAAAGATTTATCTGTGATGATTAAGGTTTATTGTCGGTAATCTTCTACCATTGAGTTTGTGTGCGAAATGGGGTCCTTATTTAGCTCATGTTAGGTCCTTAATTCATCCCTTTGTTGTGAGTATATCAACTTCTTTGCTTTGTGAAATTTCATACCTAAACTACTGTTGCTTTGCGAAATTACATACCTAAACTATTGGATGCTCACGAAACCCTTCAGGCGTCAACTACATTGTTCTAATATTAAAACACCCCTACTTTACTTTACCTGTTTTTTTTTAAAAAAAAGAGAGCACTACAACAATATAAGAACAGGAAGGGAATCACGTAAACAAAATTGGAAACTTATAAGAATCATTACACTTCATATTTCAATTTCAGAATCAATTTTGGAATATTACTATTATATGAAAGAGTATTACTAAACAAAAGACTATGATAGTATGTTGTTTTTCGTCCTAAATTCTTGGACCTTCCACTAAGTGTGAATCTAAGAAAGTAATTTGAACATTAAACTTGAAGATCTAGGATCCCAATAAAGCACATTTTCATCACCAATGCCTAATCCATGATTGTTGAACAATTCGATGCACGAAAGAGAATAGTCATCATTGTACAACTTCTTTAAGAAAACATTTCCACCTTCATACTTTTTAGGGGCATTCTCCTCAGCTACATCCCACATGTCAACACTTATCCCGCACCTGTTCTCCAAGCTTTTAGCCACATCCAACTTTCAATATCGAAGAATATACTCAAATGTATCGAAAAATGGAATCACCAACATTCCAAGAACGACCTCATCATGGGTAATCTTTTTCAATTTTTTGGGCAGGGTGTAAGTCTCTTATCTCCACTAGTTCTTGAGTCACTACCCATGGAGTGTTGTTAACTATGCAGCTTCTATTTTCTTTTCAATGGCTTCTTCTTCTTTCTCCGAACCAAAAATTGAGATTTACCGAGTTGGAGCACCAGATTTTCATCCCTAATTAACCCAAAGGGCTCAAACTCTATTGTCTAATATTTCGTTAGTAATTTGGAATCAATGGTGGTGTTTGACAAAATTACTCTTTTGGATAGGATCTCTTCTGTCAATTATGCTATACTTTGGTCATAAATTTCAGGACTGTTACAACCACAATGAGTTCCTATGCAGCTTGGAAAAATTCATAAGGTCCTTGAACAAACCTTCGAGATTCTTTCAGTCCTACAAATACAAATCCAACCAGAAATGACATTTTGGATTCAACAAATTTCACAAAATAACTAACGGAGATTGGTCTCAAGGGCGCTGAAGAAGAAGAATCTTCTACTAGAGGTGGTATTCTTGCTGATGAGATGGGAATGGGGAAGACTATTCAAGCCACATGTCATGTACTGTTGTTGGTGTGATTTAGTGGGTCAGTAAGCTTGACCTCTTCACAACAAAATTTTAGTTTATCATGGTGTGCCAACAGGGAGAAGAATATTGACATATTTGTGCAATATGATTTTGTCATCATTATGTACTCCATAGTGGACGCTGAATACCGGAAAAATGTGATGAGACCAAAACAAAAATCCCAGTGGTGTGGAAAGTTTTTTTATGAACAAAAGCTTTCTGTTCACCAGAGGTACTTTAATTTTGTGGACTCGATGTTGTTAAAATAACTAAACAGTCAAAGTAGGAGAGTAATCTTGGAGGGAAAAACATCAAAGCTGAAAAAGAATTTTATTCAAGGTAAGGCCAAGACAAATGATGATTTGGAGATTGATACATGTAAAAGAGGTTGTGGGAAGAGCATAAAGCGCAAAATCTAGACTGATGATGGTTCTGTTGATGATTCAGCCAATGTTGGTCATGAGGAAGTCAATTGTTTCATGGTATCATTATGGCCTTCTCAATCAAACAAATCAAATATGTGGGTCGAGTTAATTATGCAATAATTTCTTCATCCAATCCATTTCACAGTGTGTGAAATTGACTAATTCCTCATGGATATATCTTGATTGTCATTGGCTGAATCATCAATAGAACCATCAGTCTCACTTTAACGCTTTATGCCCTTCTCATACCTATTTTACCAGCATCAATCTATGAATAATTATTTTTCTTAGCCTTCCTTTCAACATAATTCTTTTACAACTTTGACGTTATATCACCAAGATTGCTCTATTGCTTCGACTTTTTAGCAGTTCTAACAGAATCTGGTGTATAAAATACTTCTAGTGAACATATAACTTTTGCTCATAAAAAGAATTTCTACACTACTGCCATTTTTATTTTCGTGGCATCACAATTTTCCTACATTCAAGCTCTACTGCGGAGTAAGTAGTGATAACAAATCATATGCAACAAATTTATCAAAAATTTTCTACCTGTTCGCACCATGATAAACTAGAATTTCAGTTCTTCCTTTAGTGGTGAAACGGTCAATCTCACCGATCCACGAAATCACATCAACAACAAGACATATAATTAAGGTTCATTTTAGTACTGGGAGCTCGTAGGAAGTGCAAGGGGCAAGTGAGAGAAAACTAGGATAAAAAATTACATGCCCTAGTTTGTGTTTAGCAAGTACAATAGCTATGGCTCTAACAATCTTCCCCATCCCCATCTCATCAACAAGAATACCGCCTCTAGCGATAGATTCTTCTTGCTTCAATGCCCAAACCATCCATTCTTTCTGGTACCTTAGCAAAGGCATGATCAAATCAGATGGTGGCCGGTCAGAATGAGTTGGAGAATAAAACTTCTAAGCCACCATCTGATTTTATCATGCCTTTTTTGCTAAGGTACAACCATGAAAACTAACTAGTTGAGAGAGAGAGAGAGAGTTTGTGTTGAGAACAATGAGCGGGAAGTTGTGCAGCTGCAAACATATTTATAAAGCCAGATCAGTAATGAAAGAGGGTGTGGTAAAAATATTTTTTCATTAACTAGAATATTTGAAGTTCAGTAATCGAAATTTGACCAACTTTTAAGTTTAGAGTGTTTCTGTCTTAAGAAAGCACTTACATTATGTTTGGTGTTTGTTTAAAGAAAGAAAATCATTCTATTTAATTTTTTTTATATATTAGAGAACCTTTTTAATAATGGACAAATCTTTTATCGTGAAATAGTGTATTACCTATATAGATAAAGTCGAGATTTGGTTTTACAAACTAATTTATAATTATCAGAATTTAGTATTTACTTACCAGTTAAGAAATTACATTCAAGTAATTGGTAAGTCATTAATTTTTTTGTTTATTATTGGAACATGCATAATAGCTAGAGAAATGATTTGATATACCCCTCAACTTTGTGATTTAGAGATTACATAACATTCGTTATAAAAGTGACTTACATATACCCTTGTTGTTAGACCCTCACCTTGATGGTTTGAGTGAATCAGTGTTGGCTAAGGATTTACATGATGAATGTAGCCAAGGCCCAATGACTTCGATCAAGATCAAGCTAAATTATATATAGACCTTGGCATTGGTGTGGCTAAAGTATGCAAGACAATGTGTGTCTAAGACATGACAAGCGTTGGGCAAAGCTAAAGCAAGGCAAGGGAGGCTATGATGGTGGCATGTCAATGGCTATAGAATTTCAAGGGCTTAGTGTTAGGCAAGGGAAAATGGACCAAGAGACTGGACCAATGGAAACCGATATGGGGCAGAACCTGCGCACAGTGCAATGACGTGGTCACACACAAAGCTGGGCGATCAGAAGCGAGTTTTAGAGCCAGATTTGTAGGTTGCTTGCATGTGTCTCACACATGCGTGGGCAACTTCTAGCCATTTGTGGATTATCAACAATGTAGAGAGAACTTGTATTTTCAAATTTTGAATTGGCCTATCAGTTGAGATGCCAACTGAATGAGACTGTGACAAGGTGCTTTGGCCTATTTATTGGCAATAGGTAGACCATTCACAGGCAAGGGGCTTTGGCCAAATTTTGTAGTCTAAGTTATTTGTGTGCTTTCTTTGTGTCATGAGTTCAATACATAGCTGGGAAGAGATTCATGTATGTGCTTGTATTGTCTATATTCTCATGCTTGTCTAAATGATGAACTAGATTAAGAGAAAAAGAATAGGGATGACACGTCAAAGGGTGATATATTGTCTAGTGGATTAGATCGGGAAGGGTTGACCCCATAACACTTACCATTACATAAGTCGCGTAGATTTACTATTTATATCTAATAGAAGTAACAAAATTGATTTAAATTCTATTTTTTAATTAAAAAAAAATCAATGTTGGAGGATGTTAGATTCTTCTAGCAAAGTTCAAGAATATTTTGATCCTTGTATGCTTTATTTAACTTGGCAAAGTAAAATAAAAAGAAGTGATAAAATGGGCACTGGCCTTGCATGGAGGACCGAACTGGGGCATCATCAACAAGCCTCAGATCTACTCACTCATTTGGATTGTCGTTAATAAACCATACCGATTAACAAAACTTGGTAAGCCGAAGGTAGAGATATAAGAACAAAGCTATAACGAGTTTAAGAGGGTGGAGGGTGCTAAAGAACATGACCCAAAACAAACTCAAAAGGTTTATAGGAAGAAATTAGGGTTTTAGTTAGAGAGGTATTTTGAAATTTTGAATTTGATTTGGTCATAGAGATATATATCTATGCAAAATCAAATGTTGGGACTTCTGGTTGTGTTCGGTCTTCACTTGATCCGAATAGAGAAAACAAGATTTGTCTTAGATTATACTTGAAGTGGTGAACCTTTAATTGTACTATTTGATGTGGACTCCCTTGAAGCCTGAAAAAAGAAGAGATGGAAATACGTCTGGAATTTTTGAGATTTGCATGAAAATGGTGAGGAAGCATCTGCCAATGGTGAAACAATCTGGAAATTTTCCTTGAAGAGGAGAGATGGACCTTGAGGGAGAAAGAGAAAAAGGATGAGAGGCTCAAGAAAAATTAAGAAACCCTAGATGCTTACCTAACTTTAAAGGTAATTCAAATAATTTAAGAAGGAAGACGGGTTGGGCTTTGTCAAGGAAAGAGTTGGGTTTATATATTGGGCTACTTAAAAGAGCAAATGGTCTAAAGTTCTTGGTCTTCCTCTTTTCAGATAATTTCTTGGGTTTCTTTATATTAATTAAAGAGAAATTAAGTGGAGTTAAAATATTAAGCATATATTATATGGTGATAAATTTAGTAATTAAAGTATGCCATAGCTAAAATAGATAAGTAAAACATGATTAACTTTGTAAACCTATTAAAAGAGTAAAATGGTTATCTAGGATACTAGTTCTTGGACACGTCCCATGCAAGTAGTATATACAAAATAAATTATATTAAATCTATAGTGTAATCAACAATAAAATTTGTTAAAAAGTACAGGTGAAAATTGATAAGTACACATTCTATTTTATTATTTCTTTGTTGGACGACAAATGCTTATGTATTGTATGAAACTGTGAAATTAGACAACTGGTCAATTTAGGAAAAGAAGACCTAGTGAGTTGCATTTTGATGTGCTAATAGGTGCAAACATATAACATATTTATATGCTAAAACACATTGCTAAAAATAATGTATAATTAACTCTAATTTTCTCGTAATATATATATATATATATATATATATAAACATCTAATTTTCTCATAAAGTACTTGAATGACATCATCGAGTAGCACACATAAAAGATGAATGAAAGAAGCTGAAAAGTAATAAAATACAATAAAGAAATTAGTATTGAGAATTTTCTTTTTCATAGTAGTAAATATTCTTGAAAGAATAATAGAATAACAATAGTCTATAATTAGAAAAGCAATAACACAAATCACCAAAATGGTACATATATGAATAGTGTACCCTTTTTTTAAAAAGCATTTACTGCTCTAATGGTAATGGTTCATAGCAAAATCTTATCTTTTCATCTTTCATATGCTTCTACCAAGTTATTGAAATAATTTTCTAAATTAATGATAGTAGAGAGTGGTTCTATAAAAAGTTGCATGACAGTACTACCCTTTTCATGGATATTCATATAATATAAAGTAAAAAGAAAAATAAACATAAATTGTTACCTCATAAAGTTGCAGCTTTACCTCAACTATTTTATCCAATGGTGGGTTATACATATTCTTGATTTATAAAAGTTAATTATTGAGAAGAATATAATAAATGAGACAATATAATTCATTATCAATTTAACGGCTATTAATAAATTTCCTAATGGTTCACTTGGATCACTTGTTTTTGAAAATCTTGAAGAAATAAAGAAGAAAGAAGAAGAAAGGCACATATGAGAAGCACATGTACATAGCAAATAAATATTTCTATCTTTAGAGTAGACTAATAGAAATAGGACAAGTGTACAAAGTATTTCTTTTGTTATTTGTCTGTACAACAAATAAGATGTATATAATCTAGGGTTTGACAATTCAGTAGAAAGGGGAGAAAATTTCTTTCATGGTATAAAAGCGGCAGTAAGCTCGATCCAAAAACTTTTCCATCAACCTTTTCTCTCTTCTTTGTTTCATTGACAAATCCCTATTGTCATGCCACAACTCAAGGGGAACAACCATTTTCTAATAGAAAATAGAAGCCACACTTAGCTAAGAAAATAATCGAGTATATCTCGTCTTAAAATTAAGCCCTTGACCGGAAAGACCCATGTCAACAACACTGTAAATGATATAACTACTCTCACAGTTGTTCATGTAAAAAAACCAGCTAGCACATAAATCCTTTTTGGGCCATTGAGGCCACCATGATATCTAGGAAAATGTAAATGCTATTTGGGTTGTCAAAGTCGTCATGATCTCTATAGAGAGGCTAATAAATGCTATGTATTAAGACAATAAACTAAACCATCACCAAACTTCATCCAACCAACAAAATAGGTCAACATGGACAATAACGTGGCTATTTAACCCAACACACTAGTTTGCAAGCCTCTAAGAGTTGTAAAGCTTGGTGGGGACAAGGCCCTGACCTACCCAAAAACTATATACAAAATAACCTAACAAACCTTTAGACTCTAGTAGCTCCGGAGGAAAGGGGATAACCAATCTATTGGAAGTCAACTGTGCAATTGAGAAGGTCTATCGAGTCGTCTATCGGGACCTGTAGGCATGAATGCAACACCCCAGGCAATGGGGCGTCAATATGAAATAATGTAACGAGTATGAAAGGAAACTAACTGAATTAGAAGGTATTAAAATATACTAAAAGTAATCATGTAAGGAAACCAACAATAAGGTAAGAATCTTGACCTGCTACTGAATTAAACAACAACCCAGCCAAGCTCCCATAAGCTCGACAGGTACAAACAACAAACAAGACCACCTACCTAAGTCCAGAAGGTGCCAAATCAATCTATATACCCCTATCAGTAGCGCCTTGTCTGTGTAGGAAGTCGCATATCCCTCTTAGGCAACACCATAGACCCATAGGATGTTCACATCCCTCTTAGGAATCAATATAGCCCCGTAGGCAGCGCATAACCCTCTTTGGCATCAATATAGCCCCGTAGACAACACATGACCCTCTTTGGCATCAACATAGCCCCATAGGCAACACATAACCCTATTTGGCATCAATATAGCCTTGTAGGCAACACATAGCCCTCTTAGGCAATACCATAGTCCTCTTAGCCAATATCATAGCCCCCATAGGTAGTTTATAACTCAGCAACTAACCACAATAAATCCAAGGGCAATAACAAACAATTCAATAGGCTAAAGACGAGCAATTTAACTATGAACAATCTATACGAATAGTATCTAAGTCGTTCCTAAAATAAGGGCGTTATTAACAGATTATGAGTCCTAAAAATGAGGGTTTATGACCACTCAATCATTCAACCACTCACAATTATATCTACGAGATCACTTACAATAACAACCCTATTATATCGCTTCTAAGCTTTAAGGAAACATGCCAAATGAAGGGAATAGACTTAACATACATTTTTTGATGAATTCTAGTGGCCTATTGACTTCTACTTGAAACCCCCAATACTATATTAATCTAACAAAATATACAGATTTCTGTTGCAACTCACTATTTGTGGCTTATCGAGGCTAGAATCAGTGAAATGAGGTTCTTACCTTGTACTTAAGCTCCAAAAAAAGCTCAAAAACTCCAAACAAAGTAAAACCCCTGCTGATACAACCACCACAGAGGTATGCCACACAATCCACAATGAAAACTATACCAAAATGACGAGATCGAAATGTTAAACAACTTTTCTGAAGCTTGCAAAATGAAATTACTAAGACCTAAAGAGTATTTTATGGGTTTGGGGAGAATTTCTCTGTATTAAGTGCTAATGGAACGTGAAAATGGAAAATAAAATGAAGCTGGTCGAATAAAGAAAGTTCCCAGCGACCTTGGCCCACCTCATGTGCGTGCTTGCGCCATCTCATGAAAATGCAAATATCTCTCTAGTCGGAAGTCTTATTAATTACAAACAGTTTGATACGTTGGAAACTATACTCCTAAATCTTTGATTTGATACCTTACTATTTATATATTGGGAGAAAATCACAGATACATATGACCCAAATTTCAAAGAAAACTTTAAAAGAAACTTATGATAACTTTCGTCAACTTTTATTTCACAACTCACTTAACTTGAAAACATGAGATATGACCTGCGAACACTTATAATATGACATACCAAATCATTATTAATTTATTAATAACTCCTTCCACAAAAGTGCGGGTTAATTTAGACATTCTGAAATGCGGGTGTTACATCTTCCCTTCCTTAGAAACATCAGCCCTCGAATGAAAAATTTGAGTCATATTGTTAGTTCTTAGGGGCTGCAAATTTTTTGGCAGAATCTCCTGTAAAAATGTATCTATCCAGGAACCTAAAATGTGAGAATTTCAAACTAGACATCTCACTTAGTTAAACATCATAGCTTTGCAATAAGATTGTGAGTAAAATAATACAACAACAACACCAATATTAATAATCAACAATATAAAAACTAAATTGGCATCTTACCTCAGTGCACTTATATAAACTTCTATATTATCACCATAAAGTATGAAACAAGTGAGGATATTTGGATCTCATGTCATCCTCAGCTTTCCAGGTCACCTCTTCCCTATTCTTGTTTCTCTACAAGACTTTCACAGAAGCCACATCTTTGGTTCTCAACCTTCAGACCTGTCAACTGCAATTGAAGTTTCCTCCATCCTTAACTGGGTCAATTCGAGAAGGGTCTCCTATGTAATTTCTTAGCATCGATACATGGAAGCCTGGATGAACAAATTCTAGCACCAAAGGCAACACTAACTCATAAGCCACTCGTCCTACCCTCCGAAGGATTCGGTATGACCAAATGAATCTTGGACTAAGCTCACCCTTGACAAATCTCATAACACTCTTCATAACTGAGACTTTAAGGATACCCATCGATAGAGAACTCTAAATCTCTTTGTCACACATCTGAGTTTGACTTTTGGAGACTTTGAGCAGTCAATAACCGTTCTCAAATGATCTTAACCTTCTCTATTGTCTGTTGTACCAGGTCAGGTCCAACCAATTCTGACTTACCTACCTTAAACCAGCCAATAGGGGATCTGCATTTATGATCGTACAAAGCCTCATAAAGTGCCATCTTGATGCTAGAATAATAACTGTTGTTATATGAAAACTCAATAAGAGGTAAGTAGTTATCCCAACATCCCTTGAAGTCTAGCATGCACACTTTTAACATATCGAGGGTGGAAAGTTGTACTGAGATTAACTTGTGTCCTAGTCCTTTCTGGAAATATTTCCAAAAGTTAGCGATAAATTGTGCCCCTCTATCCGAGATAATAGATATGGGGATGCCTTGTAGGCTAAAAATCTCTCGGATATAATTCCTGCATAGTCTTCGGCTATGAAAGTAGTCTTGGCCAGTAAGAAGTGGGCTGATTTTGTTAGCCTATCAACAAATGCCCAAATAGAGTCAAACTTACGTCGCTGCCGAGGTAGCCTAGTAATGAAATCCATATTAATTGCCTCTTACTTCCATAAAGGGATGTCTATCTCCTAGACCAGCCCAACATGCTTTTTGTGCTCAACCTTCACTTATTGGTAGTTAGTACAGTGTGCCACAAACTCAGCGCCGTGCTTCTTCATCCGTGCCACCAATAGATCTCTTTAATATCATGTTACATATTCTTCGAATATAGGTGAATAGAATAATGTGAATGATGTGCCTATGTTATATTTTGCCGTCGAAGCCCTACAACATTTGGAAAACACAATCGGCCTCTATATCTGACGACTCCATCTCCTGCTATATCAAATGTTAAAGACTCCTTAACACGAGTCTTATCTATGAGCTACTCTAAGTAGGGATCCTCGTGCTATCGTAACTTCACTTCCACGATTAAAGATGATATGACTGTGTCTTGAACTCTGACCTCACTATCACTTGCCTCTAATAATCTAACTCCCAAGCTGGCTAATTAATGAAGCTCTTGAGCTAATTCATGCCTCTCAACACCTAAATAGGATAAAGTATCCATTGATTTGCGACTGAGGGCATCGGCTACCACATTCGCTTTTCCTGGATAATATAAACTATTTACATTATAATCTTTCAGTAACTCAAGTCATCGACACTGTCGTAGATTCAATTCCTTTTGTCTAAAGTTATATTAAAGGCTCTTATGATATATGAAGATGTTAACATGAATGCCATATAGATAGTGTCTCCAAATCTTCAATGCATGTACAATTGCAACCAACTCTGAATCATGAGTTGGGTAGTTCTTCTCAAGCTTCCTCAATTGTCTTGAAGCATATGCAATCACCTTACTATGTTGCATCAGAAAACATCCTAACATAATACTTGAAGCATCACAATACACTGCATAGCCCTCTGAACCCTATGGCAAGGATAAGACTGGTGCTGATGTCAACCTTACCTTCAGATCCTAGAAACAATGCTCACAAGCCTCAGTCCACTAAAACCTAACTTCTTTCCGAGTCAGCTTTGTCAGTGGTGCTGAAAGTGAAGAAAACCTCTCTACATACCTTTTGTAGTACCCAACTAACCCTAAGAAACTATGAACCTCTATAAAAGTTATGGGTCTAGGCCAAGTCTTTATGGCCACAATCTTCTATGTATCAACAAAATAATACAATCGCAAATAGGTCAAAATACGACCTTAATATGCTATTCATTAGGTTCATAAACACGGTTGGGGCATTGGTCAATCCAAAATACATCACCTAAAACTCAAAATGTCCATATCTTATTCTAAAAGCTGTCTTCGGAATATCTTTCTCCCGAACTCGTACCTGATGGTACCCAGATCTTAAATGAATCTTTGAGAAATACTTAGCACATTGTAGCAGATCAAACAAGTCATCAATCCTTAGATGGGGATACTTATTCTTTATAGTCACCTTGTTCAGCTGTCGATAATCGATACACATCCTTAGAGAGCCATCTTTCTTTCTCCCAAATAATATTGGTGCACCCCATGTTGAGGCACTAGGCTTGATAAAGCCTTTATCCAGACACTAGCTGATCCTTCAACTCCTTTAGCTCAATAGAAGCCACTCTATAAGGAGGGATATATATGGGTTGTGTACCTGGTAGCATATTGATATTAAAATCAATTTCTCGTTATAGGGGGATAATAGAACGCTTATCTGGAAATACATCCGGAAACTCACTAACAACTAGAATAGACTGGAGAATTGGTAGTTCTACATCCATATCACGAACTCGAATAATATGATAAGTACAACCCTTGGTAATCATCCTCCTTACCTTCAGATAGGAAATAAACCTATCTTTCCGTGTTGCTGTATTACCTCTCCATTCTCACACTGCTCTTCTGGAAAATGAAATGCAACAATCTTTGTCCAACACTCTATATTAGCATAACAAGACACTAGCCAGTCCATACCCATAATGACATCAAAATTGACCGTCTCTAACTCTACCAGGTATACAGAGGATTGATGATCGATAATTTCTACTATGCACCTCTATAGACTCTCCTTGCATTAATAGATACACCAACTGGTGTAACACAACAAAAGGTCGATGTAATGACTCTATTGCTATACACAACTTTCCCTTGATAAATAGAGTAACATAGGACATGGTAAAGCTTGAATCTATCAATGCATAAACACAATCAGAACAAACAATCAATGTACCTATCACAACATCGGGTGATGACTCTGCGTCCTGTCGGTCAGCTAGTGCATATGCATGATTCTAGCCACTACTAGAATTAGATGCACCCTCTCTACCTCTGCCTCTACCTACTGAAGTCTTAGGTCCATGCCCCGTAGAATATGCTGATGAGGAGGAACCTATTGTTGACTCAATCGGTTGACCCATACTAGCTTGACTATGGTCGGGTAGTTCCTCCATACATACCCCTCATTCCCAAAAGAATAACAATATGTGGAACCCTGCCTACATCTCCCAAAATACATCCTACCGCATGTAGCATTAAGTGGCGAGGCTGACCTAGCTTGGCTTAAACTCCTCTCAACAGAGAGCCTGATGCTCGTGAACCCTTATCTGGACTGAATGTGCGCGACGATCAAGTCTACTACCTTGGAACTGTTGTAGTGTAGTGCTGGGTGGCCTACTAGGGTAGCCAGGCCTGGGACTACCTTGAAACTCTCCATGTGAATTAGCGGGCCTAGGCCTCTACTACTGCTCTCTGTCAACTCTTTCCCTCGCATATTATTGATGTCGGGGCTTTTCTATGCTTTGTTCAAAGGCCTGAATTTGAGAAATATCCATATTATCATTTAGTGTAGTGGTAGTGCAGACATCGATATAGTCTAAATCAAGCCCTCCTACAAATCTTCAAACCCTGTCATGCATCATACCAACAAATGCTGGTGCATACCTAGCTAATGAATAAAATCTCAGCCCATACTCTCGGACGCTCATGCTTCCCCGTCGAAGGTTAAGGAACTGATCTACTTGGGCATCCCGAATCTCTCGAGGTAGATAATGATCTATGAAAGCTTCGGTAAAGTATCCCAAGAGGGTGGAGGTGAATCTTTCCCCCGAGATCTCTCCCAACTCTCGTACCACAATACTGAAACATCATGCAATCGAAAAGCTGCTACTCAACTGACTCAGTCATTGAGGCATGCATGACCCTAAAGATCCTGCAAAGTCGATCGACAAAATGATGAGGGTCCTTCTGTCACGACCCGATTTCTCAAGTCATGATGACACCTACTATAACCCACCAGTAGGTAAGCCACCCCGTAACCCGAAACAACAAGTAATGGGTCTGAGGGTAGAAACTAAACAAAAGTAGGCAAATAACAATATAAACAGGCAGAAGCAAACCAAAAACATATATACAAATAAAGATCCCTCTCAGAACCTGGAAGTCACTAGTACAGAGCTACTAACAAAATGAGTACAAGTCCCAAAAGTGGACAACAGAGACTGGACTGTCTCGAAAGGTAAAAGACAAGTTTATATATACAGATGGAGACTGAAATAGTACAAAACGTCGTGTGCTCACTCCCGTCTCCGGATCAGTCTGCTCTAAGCTCGATCAATGTTGGCTACTAGTGCCCGGACCTGCATCACGAAATAGATGCAGAGCGTAGCATGAGTACCACAACAACCGGTACCCAGTAGGCATCATAGGCCGACTGAACTTGAAAAGTAAAGGCAATATGAAAAGAAGGAATAACACAAACCGAAGTCAAGAACTAAAATCTAACTAACAAGGGAATGCACACGAGTGTAGAAAGAACTAACTAAAGTAATCTATAAGCTAACTACACCTAACTGGACCCCATAAACCCAGAAGGTACACTCGTGCGCAAGTTAAATAAAAACCCGAACGGACCCCCATAAGCCTGACGAGTACACATAATAACTATAACTAAAGAGAATTTCATAAAAGAACCCAAGAACGAAGAACATCGAACCAGAACCTCAACACTAATTAGTAGAATCTGACAGTATGGAGTCCGGACCTCGAACCGGATGCTCACCGGAAGTACCCAAGTAACCAATCACAAGTAACAAGTATAAGAGGCCGGAACTCTAACCGGATGCTCTATATAAGTATTTGGGCAATAGAGGCTGGACCTTAAACCGGATGCTCTAAAAAGGTGCCAATGTAGCTGCTGAAAGAGTCTCAATCGATCCATACTCATAAATGTCCGTGAAATGCCGTCCACACATAGCCAATCAATGTAAGTCCTTGGAACCAAATCAAAAACCAAATTGAAATCGCGAAGTAGAATTAGTGTCGCCAACGTAACTCTTGAAGCTGTAACATCGGGGAAATAAGGATAACTAAAGTCGGAGCAAGCGTATCGCCTAACTAAAGCCCAATCTATCAGACTCAAGTCTGCTACACCAGTCTACAGGGATCTAAGTCGGCCGAGCGACGTCGGGGCAAAACTAAGGCTTATTGGATCCGAATAATGTATTTCTAAGGCAAGCCCTAGTCAAACCTAAACTAAGGCCCAACATGCTTCAAATAAACAATAATTAAGCATGCAAGCACTCCACATAGCGAGGAGGGTCCGTTAATAACACAAAGCATGCTCACAGTTACCTGATAATTCTCGAAATAGGCCGAAAACATGATTTCTTAACACCTATGCAAGATTCAATAACCACCCAACCTATATCCCAACTAATCAACATGCATTCACATTCTCGAGTTCAATCTAAGAGAGGGAAACCGTAGCCTACCTGTAGGCCAATCACACACGCTCCAAAATCACTTCTCCGGAGCTTTCCCTTTCCGAACGTCCTCGAAACGCTGCCCCGCTATCAAAAATAGAACACAACGTTATTACAGTCGTTTAGACACCAAAATCACAACAAACGGAGATGGGTCAATTTCGGGGTCAAAACGGGAATCGTGGGACCCGCGCAGGAAATTTCGAAATTAACCCCAAAAGTGGGTCCTAACCAGTTCCCCCAGCTCATGTCCCAGAATGGGACACAATTCGGGGCTCGGGAACAACACAATATCAACATGCAACTAAAACCCAAATTTTCTCAAAAATTAGAAATGGGACAGCAGTGTATTTACCAAAAACGGGTGGTCTACAGTAAAATCTGACAACACCACAATGTTTTCCTCGAAAAACCACTCAAGATAGCCTCAAAAATCACTGAAATCGGACCTAAAATGGCTAAGAAAACAAGTCTAAAAAATTTCCAAAATTAAGCTCACAAAAGGGTGTGGTAGCAGGTATTTTTCAAAAATTACCTCAAACGGGGACTCCAAATCACTATCCGAGCTCACCAACATGTTGTCCTCGAAAAATCTCACAACTTTGCCTTTTGAATCGCCCAAATCGGTTGAGAGATGAGAGAGTTATGAGGGTTTGAAGTTTGGAAATGTTGCTGGTATATCTGCAATAAATAGCAGATTGCTGCAATTTTTTTCCAAAATTCTAAAACTCCGACGAGTGCTCCGAACTCGTTCGGAACCCCGTGCACGCAAACGAAATATGCAATCATACCAAATTCGATATTTCAGACTCAACGGCGCAGTCAAAATTTCCATCAGAGGTCATTTCGATAAAAAAGTGGGTCCCACTTCCAAAAGTCATTTTAAGTCAAAACCCACAAAAGGGCTCGGAAAGATATCGAAAACCTCCAGACACAAAAGAAGGGTCAATCTAGACCAAACTCCATATTTCGGAGGTAACCACACTGATGGAATTCTCATCTGAGCGCGTTTACTCAGAATGTTGACCAAAGTCAAACTTAGGCTTAAACTTAAAGTTAAAACGCTTAATCGCACCGACTCACACTGAAAACCTCGGGAGTCAGAATTGGATTCCGATGTCATCTTCTTGAACTTTTGATCGAAAATGATCGTTCAAGGTTCATAAGCTCCAAAACACAAAAACTCACACCAAGACCAAACGAACGACCAGGTGACCGAACTGTCAGTCCCAGCAAATCATAAATGACTTGGGGTCGCTATAGGAACGCTCTAAATGACACACAGAAGGCAAGACACAGAAATGACCGTGAGGGTCATTACACCTTCCTAGGATCTGTTCCCGGGATGACTCAAGGCTACAAACTGACGAACTCTCAAACTTTCAGGCCTTTCAGAAGGTACGACAACTCCTGGCCCAAATGGCTGGCGCTGTGCAGCTAATAACTGTGCTAACATACACACTGCGATCTTGAAGTCATGATCAGATGGAATAGGAGGAGCTGGAGGTGGTACTTCTAATGGTGCAGGGTCCTGTAGTCCTCAGAGGCTCTTGAGTTGGTGGAGACACTATAGGAGGCTGAGAAAATATCTCATCCTAGGTCTCACGATTAGCTGTCTCTATTGGTACCTTGTTGGTACCTTTACCTACAGCTGTATCTATCCCTCGACTAGCTGAAGTTTGTATAGTGTCAGCCATCTCTCTATGAATACAAATATCAAATATAAGCCCAAAAAGTAATTCCTTAAGACCCAACTCTACAACGCGAGGTGAGCAAAAGAAGGATAATCAATCTAACATGCTATGTAGAATCCTGCTTATAAAATGTGGTGTACAACACATTTTTAAACAAGACTCTACTAGACACGACTTGCAGAATCCGTAGGATACCATGTTGCTCTAATTCCAAGTTTGTCACCGGCCAAACTCAAGGGGCTCAACGGGCACCTAATGCCAAAACTTGGGCCTGAGCCAGCCCTGCTAAACCATTTTCTAATAGCATATAAAAACCACACATAGCTAAGTAAACAAACGAGTATATCTCACCTTAAAAATAAGCCCTTGGCCAGTAAGGCCGCTATTAACAATTCTACAAAAGATATAACTACTCCCACAGTTCATGTAAAAAAACCAGCAAGCACATAAATTTCGTTTGGGCTGTTGAGGCCACCATGATATCTAGGAAAATGTAAACGCTATATGGGCTGTCAAAGCCCATCTCTATAGAGAAGCTAAGAAATGCTATGTATCAAGACAATAAACCAAACCATCACCAAACTTCAGCCAACCAATAAAATATGCCAACAATAACGTGGCTATACAACCCTACACACTAGTCTGTGCAATCCCCCAAGAGTAGTACAACTTGGTCGGGACAAGGCCTCGACCTACCTTAAAACTATATACAACAAAATCCAACAAACCTTAGACTCTGGCAGCTCTGGAGGAAAGGGGCTAACCAATCTACTAGCAGTCAACTGTGCTGCTGAGAATGTTTATCGAGTCATCCATCGGGACTTGCAGACATGAATGCAGCATCCCAAGCAATGGGGCATCGGTTCAAAATAATGTATCGAGTATGAAAGGCAATAAACTAAATGAGCAGCTATTATAATATACTAAAAGTAATCATGTAAGGAAATCAAGAATAAGGTAAGCATACTGGCCTGCTACTGAATTTAAGTATACAAAAATAATTAAACAACAACCCAACCAACCCCCATAAGCTTGGCTACAAACAACAAACAAGACCACCAACCTAGGCCCCCATAATCTTAGAAGGTGCCAAATCAATCTATATACCCCTATCAATAGCTTCTTGTCCGTGTATGAAACAACATAACCCTCTTAGGAAACAACATAGCCCCATAGGCAGTTCACATCCCTCTTAGGAATCAATATAGCCCTATAGGCAACACATTTCCCTCTTTGGCATCAATATTACCTCGTAGGCAACATATGACCCTCTGTGGCATCAACATAGCCCCGTAGGTAACACATAACCCTATTTGGCGTCAATATAGACCTGTAGGAAACACATAGCTTTCTTAGGAAATAACATAGTCCTCTTTGCCAACATCATAGCCCTCGTAGACAGTTCATAACTCAGCAGCTAACCACAATACACCCAAGGGAAATAACATATAATTCAATAGGCTAAAGGCGAGCAATTTAACTATAAATAATCTATATGAATAGTCTCTCTGTCGTTCCTGATATAGGGTCGTTATTAACAGATTATGAGTCCTAAAAATGAGGGTTTATAGCCACTCAATCAGACAACCACTCACAATTATATCTATGAGATCACCAACAATAACAACCTTATTATATCGCTAGTGAATTTAAGCATACAAAAATAATTAAACAATAACCCACCCAAGCCCCCATATGCTTGGTAGGTATAAACAACAAACAAGACCACCTACCTAGCCCCCCATTATCCTAGAAGGTGCCAAATCAATCTATATACCCGTATCGATTGCCCCTTGTCCATGTAGGAAGTCATATATCCATCTTAAGCAACAACATAGCCCCATAGGCAGTTCACATCCCTTTTAGGAATCAATATAGATCCATAGGCAGCACATAGCCCTCTTTGGCATCAATATAGCCTCGTAGGAAACATATGACCCTCTTTGGTATCAACATAGCCACATAGGCAACACATAACTTTCTTTGGCATCAATATGACGCTTTAGGCAACACATAGTCCTCTTAGGCAATAAAGTAGTCCTCTAAGCCAACATTATAGCCCCTGTAGGTAGTTCATAGCTCAACAACTAACCACAATAGCCCCAAGGGTAATGATAAACAATTTAATAGGCTAAAGGCGATCAATTTAGCTATAAACAATCTATACGAATTATCTGTACATCGTGCTTGATATAGGGCTGTTATTAACAGATTATGAGTCCTAAAAATGAGGGTTTATAACCACTCAATCAGACAACCACTCACAATTATATCTATGAGATCACCAACAATAATAACCCTATTATATTGCTTCTAAGTTTTAAGGAAACATGTCAAACGAAGCGAAGAGCCTTAACATACCTTTTTCGATGAATTCCAGTGGCCTATCGATTTCTACTCTAAAGCCCCCTCGATACTACAATAAGGCTGCACCACAATCAACACATAAGAATGGAAAGTACTATGATAATCCAACAAAAGATACGAATTTCCTTGCAACTCATTATTTGCGGCTTACCATGGCTAGAATCAATGAAAGAAGGTTCTTACCTTGAACTTAAGCTCGGAAAAAGCTCTAAACCTCCAAAAAAAGTAAATGCCCTGCTGACAAAACCACCACAGAGGTACGCCACACAATCCACAACGAAGTTTATACCAAAATGACAAGCTCGCAATGTAGAGCAACTTTCCTGAAGCTTGCAAGAAGAATATACTTAGACTTAAAAGAGTATTTTATGGATTTGGGTAGCATTTCTCTATACTATGTGCTACTAGAACATGAAAATGGAAAAAAAAATGAAGCCGGTCGATTAAATAAAATTCCCACCGACCTTGGCCCACCTCATGTCCCTGCTTGCATCAGCTCACGAAAATGCAAATATCTCTCTATTATGAAGTCGTACTAACAAACATTTTGATGCATCGGAAACTAGACTGGTAGACCTTCAATTTGGTACCTTATGTTCCCCATAAAGTTTATATATGGGAGAAAATTAAAGAGACATATGACCCAAGTTTCAGAGAAAACTTTAAAAGAAGTTACGATAACTTTCGCCAACTTTTATTTTACCACTCACTTAATTTCAAAATATGAGATATGACCCATGAACACTTAAAATATGACATAATAAATAATTATTAATCACTCCTTCTACGAAAGTGCTGGTTAATGTAGACATTATGAATGTGCGGGTGTTACACCTATCTTGGTAGAATCTCATACCAATGAACCTAATACTAGCAACAACATCAACAATCAAAGGAATATTACCCATAATGATCTAAACAACCCTCATCATCTTCAACCTTTAGATGCACAAGAACAAAGTCTTGTGAATGTAGTTTTTAATAGAAGCAGATTTCCAGAATGACATAGATCTATCTTCATAGCCTTATCAACTAACAACAAATTATGGTTTATCAATGGTACCATTCCCACACCTAATCTGGATGCCCCAAAGTATGAACAATGGACTTGATGTAACAACATGATTACTTCTTGGCTACTAAACTCTCTCTCAAAGGATGTAGTAGGAAGTGTTATGTATTCCAACATATCCATATAACTAAGGAAAATTCTTGAGCATTGATTTGGGCAGTCAAATGGTGCCAAGCTTTTCAATCTGCAAAAAGAAATCACAAGCTCAGTGCAAGGAATAGAAGACAAAACATGATATTTCACCAAAATCTATGGGATGAGTTGGACTCACTTAATAGTGATATAATATGCACCGGTGTATGTGTTTGTAATGGACAGAAAAAGTTAAATTAGTTCTTGAAAGATTAAAGGCTTATGTAATTCTTGATGGGGTTAAATGAAACATACTTAAGAAAGGAGTAGTATTCTGATGATTAACCCTCTCCCCACACTTGATCACATATACTCTCTCTTGTTGCAAGATGAAAATCATAGAGAGGTTTTTGCTAACTCTCAATTTCCTAGTGAAACTGCTTCATTCATGGTAGGAAAATAGGGAAGGACATTCCAGAAACCTGCTAAGCCAATTCAAAGAAATGATTTTCCACCACAAAGATCTGGGAATCCTGGTCCTCAAAGATTTGGAAATTAGTTGCACAAAGGCAAAACTAGGAAGGTCAAATAAAATCCGAATGTGAGTTGCATTTATGCCTAAAGACAAGGCATGTCGAAGATGATTGCTACAACTTGATAGGGTACCCGAATGATTTCGAATTTAAGAACTCAAGGGAATATCAGGGAAATATGAAAGCAAATGCAACAATCATATGATAAATGAATGAGAAGTGCATCATCATACATAATGAACATAGCAACATGAATGGTCAACAATTCACCAAAGAACAAGTGTCCCAAATCATAAACATACACAAGAAAATTGGACAGGCAGGAACATTAGGATCTGAGATCAATGCCAGTTCAGTGGGTTGTACTATACTTAAGTTTTGTGGATCTTGTTTTACATGATATTATACTTTGTAAATTTTCAAATACTATTACAAAGATTCATTAGAACAAAAGATCAACAATGCTAGTAATTAACCAATTGTTCTTTATGATGTTCCTCTCACATTGTGTGAACAAACTCTTTTTGTCGAGCATCCAATTTCTTAATCAACTCATCAAAAAGATGAAACAATATTGTGAATCTCCATTGACCATTGGTGGTTGTGTTATGATCCAACAATAGTCAGCAGGAGTGTAGCTAATGAAATTCAAAGTCAAAACTCGTGAATTAGTTAAGCCAACAGAATTGCAAAATAAGGGGTCAGGATTAGACTATAGTAAATGAAGGCATGGGTAGGGATTTTGCCACGTCATTTTGTAGTTATATAGCCAACCTCAGGAGAGAGAATGACATCAATTTGGAAATCAGGTCACATTCTTCTCCCCATGAAATTTTCATGGTCAAATACTTCTTTTTTCAACCCCTCCTAGGAGCTGAGTTTCTACCTTTTGGCTCCCTCGGTGACTCGAAGTACTCAAAACCTTAAGATTTAAAGTGAGGGGTGCTTACCATCCGAACAACTCACTCTTGTATTCATGTTCAAATACTAATTTTTAATAAAGCAAACAATTATTCAGTCATTATCATCCATAATCTTGAAAGTGCTAAGGGTAAAATAGACATTGCATAGGATAAATGGATTAATGGAGAATGTCTATTGTACAAAATTGGGGTGGGGGGGGGGGTGTTTGATTTTTAAAGCCAAGTTCGGTGGTATAAATTATTTCACCCATAAAAATATATTCACTATATAGTTCCGTCATTATTAATTTCGTGATAGATTGTTCACTAACCAAACGAGCCCTTAGCGCTTAAAATGTTGGTGTTCTCCAGAATTATTACAAAGAGTAAATACCATGAAAAAAATATATTTTTAATGACTTATTTGCAATTTCACAATCCGAATTAGACTTCTAATAAAACTTTTCATTGTAAAGGTTAAGAGTAGAAGTTGAGCCGAGAATGCTTCACCCAACCCAATCCCTAATCAGTTCTGTTCTCACGTATTCATACCTATTTTACGGCGGGATGGGTCTGTCAAGACATGGGATGGGACAAGATCAATTTTATCCCGAAAGTTTTTAAATTCTACCTACTGGGGACCATTGGTTAAACGACTCTTTTCAACCTCCCCCCTCAACCTTATTTTAACCCCAAACTTCAATAAAGATACACTTTAATCCTACTTCTATCGTATAATTACCCCTCCACTCCTTCATTGTTTCTCTCAAGTTATCTATTCTCTCAGCTATATTCTCATATTCTCTCTTCTACTACCATAATCTCTCTAACTCTTTTTTATAAAGGGAAAAAGCTCAAATTTACCAATGAACTTTGAGAAAAGGCTCATCTAGTATGCCATCTGTTAAGACTTTGACTCATTTATTCCATTTCCATTTGAGCAAAAGGTTCATCCATGCCATTATTTCTTAACTGAAATGGCATAGATGAGTCAAACTTTAAACATATGGCATACAATATGAGCCTTTTCTCAAAGTTCGATGGCATATTTGAGCCCTTTTCTTTTAAAAAAATAATTTAATTAAGAACATGGCAGAACCATAATTGACCATGTGTAAAAAATAGTTTTGTAAAATCAATATTGTTTTCAGTTAACAAATAATGGCAAGGATGAGCCTTTTCTCAAATGGAAATGACATAAGTGAGCCAAACTTTTAGGGATGGCATAGATGAGACTTTTCTCAAAGTTCTATGGCATATTTGTGATTTTGCCCTTTTACAAATTATTAATTAGTAATTGTGTTATCAAAGTTTGTTTGAAAAGTCTTACTGTTTCAAGATGTTTTGATGATCCTCACAAATGCAGGGACCCGGTCCTCTGTAGAGTGTTCTTGTCCAGGACAATGTGTTGTACAACTAGAAAGTTGTCATGTCAGAGGTTGGTGAGGTCGTCAGCATACTGAACCAATCAGAATGGACGAGGTTGTTTGTCCAACGGTTAATAATTCTTTATGGTTGATATATTCAACATGACAAACAACATATTATTCATTCATTCATTCAAAAGAGAGAAAATTCAAGCTTCAACAAAACAACAAGAGACCTCATTGACTGAAGATTGCTTCCTGGACCTGTTGTTATTTTTGATTGCTTGAATTTGTGCTTAACTTGTAGGATTCGTTTCATTCGTGTTAGAAACGTTTCAAAACCTTGTGTGAATCACTGTAAGAACCTAGTAGAGGGAAACTTTGTGTCTTACGTTTAAAAGTCTATATTAATCGTGAGGGTTATATATAGTGGGCAATGCAGGCATTGCTTATGCTTGTTAAGTAATGGGTGGTATTACTTAGTGTTGAGATTAGGAGGTTAATCTCATCGTGTGGTTGTAAACTGTGTTTTACTTTTGCTTGAAGAAGATTAGTAAAAACAGTTGAAAAATCCTGTGAGACATGTCGTGGTTTTACTCCCTTGAGCAGGGAGGTTTCCACGTAAAGTATTGTGTGTTGCTTTTACTTCCTGTATTTACTTTTGAGTATCATAAGCTGTCTGAAGGACCTGGTCCTATCGTAGTTAGTGGACGCATACATTCCAACATTGGTGATTTTATTTGGAGCAAGCTTCGAGTTTCTGCATTAATTTTTGTCTTTATTCGTTATAAACGTTTGCTTTTACACAAACCTTTGGTATATTCATTCCATCTCTCAATTTATTTAATTTTCTCATTTAAAATTTGTCTATTATTTATTCTAATTACTTTTTATATTTTATTTACTTTAATATGGATAGTCCCTAAAATAGTAAGGGCGGTAGTTCTTCTAAATCAATGCCTACAACTAAATTTAATACGAAAGATTTTACGCATGTTGATTTAAAGATAATTTTGAACAAGAATATAGTAGTCTTATGTATGCTGAGTAGGAAATATATATCATTGTAAAGTAAGAGCGAACTAACTAATTTTACACAAGAAAATATAGTAGATTTTTCTATGGATAATCATATTATCACTAATTTATCCGAACCAATGAAACAACCAATTGAAATTTAATTAGATACATGCAATTTATATATTTATTTCAAATTGATTAGTCACAAACATGTTACTATTCGTATCTCATCTAGTACATTCTTATAGACGCTATTCCTTGGCTATGTTGCTTGTTTGCACTAACTTGTGATAGTTCTTACATTCTTCCTTCAACAAAATCTGTAAACACAATAAACACATTCATATTTTAGGGGGGAAATAGGCAGAAAATTACTTAATATACAATCTGTTACAATGAAAATGAAGAAGAACTTCAGATCTACAAGGTGTAAACAATAGGAAATAGGAGCTGTAAATTGCAACAGAAAATCTGAAATTGAAGCAGAAGGCTTAAGTTTTCTTGAGTTCAATTTTTTCACGAGATGTTTCATTACATATGGTGTATTTATAGATAAAGTGTGAGAATTACAACCACATAATAAGCAAAATATCTCACACCAAACTATGTACCTATGTGGCTCACTAACCACCACACATTTTAAATCAAGACTAACATATCTACTACAAAATATCTCCAACCTAGGAGTTTCTAGATAATTCTTACTTTTCTAACATATCTAGTACAAAATATCTCCAACCTAGGAGTTTCTAGACAATTCTTACTTTTCTAACATATCTAATACAAAATATCTCCAATCTAGAAGTTTCTAGACAAATCTTAATTTTCTAACACAATCAATCCTCTTATATATATATATATATATATACATTTTTAAAAAAAATTCTTTCAAATATAGTAAAAAATTGTTATAAATATAGTCTACGACTACACCTTTATAGTGGTTGATTCGATGTACTCTTTGACGTTTCTATCTAACAAATATTTTGCCGCAATAATAAGTATATCTTGAACACATAGTTCTCCATCACAAAATTCAACTCTTTATCATAATCAACATTTTTATAAGTTCCATTTTCTTGTAGCATTTTTGCAAGAAGTATATCCTGCCTCATCTGTATTTATTTATTTCCTTGAATTTGTAATATGAATCCTGCAAATTGATAATAAACAATATATTAGATTATATTATGTACTTGTTAAATTGTTGAAATGTCATTAAAAGTTGCATCGTTTCAGCCAATATCCTATTCATTGCCACTAACTTCACTTTTATAACTTTTTTCATTGCCTTACTTGGTATTACTGCATATCTTTTTGTTCGGCCTTCATGATTTTTACACATTTATCTCCTATGATGTTAGTAAAATGTATTATCAAGTTCAAGTGAAGAAAATAAACATAGAAAATTAGCAAAATTGTGATCTTAGTAATTAATATCCAGATAGTTATAACAGTTCATGACTATATTTAAATTTAGCAAATATGTCTATATAAAATTAGTAGTATAGTTCCCTAATCTTTCAGGTACCTTCCACGACTATGAGTCAGTTCATAATATTTTGTGATGATCATAGGGCTGAAAGTTTTTGTCCTTTTTGGATTAAAAGTGGATATTCACAAATGCAATTTAGTGCTTTAAAAGAAAGTGCACTTAAATTAGTAGCAAGAGAGTTTAATTAATGTAGCTTCTAACAAATATCCTTATGAAGAATAAAACAAAAGAGATGCGAACACAATTAGAAGGTGGTGCAATGAGCTAAATTCGTGAAACATATTTTACCTACAAAGAAACATGACAGTAACACTTTAAAGGAAATTCAGTCACTCAAAGCAACAACATATTCATGGATGGTCGAATTAAGATGTTGAATAATTTTTTGTAGTCCAACGATTTGCGGCACCTAGATTAAAGGTTAAATGTATATACTACATTCTAAAATTTTCCTAAAAAGTTATTTACCCACTAAAATATTGGGGATGACTCTTTATTCCCCTATTCTTATTTGGAGTGGAGCTGATTTCCCTTACTAAGATTATCTCTGAGTTATGTTTGGTGGTAGTATTCACGACAATAGTTTGGGTGTAAAATCATGAACTGTCTCATTAAAAAAAATTTAATAAGAACATTACCTTCAGTAGCAAATGGAGAGCAACAAAAAGACAAAGATAAATTTCAAATAAGCAAGGGGGTGTAATTGCACAAGTCTTGACTAAAATAGATTACATACATACTAAATTGTGCATGACTTTCATTGCACAATTATATGCAGTACTCTTCTTCTTTAACATCCAAATAATCTTTGTGCAAGTAACCTGAATACGAAAGTAACATGATAAAGTTGAAAGAAAATGATTATCCTATGTGGGATGTCACGCCCAGAACCTACACTTTGGACGTGGCCGGCACTCGAGAACAATTGTTGGTTCCAAGCGAACCCTTGGTCTGGCTGACTACTTAGCAGAAGACATACTCAAGAAAAATGGAACTCCAATTGCAAAGATTTACTCAAAATATCTCAACAATAACTCAAATCTGTAAAGGTCCGGAAACACTTAAATAAACATAATTAAGTGACTCAAAGTCTCAAAACATCAACAAGGGGAAAATACTATCTATGAAGCCTCTAAATAGTACGAAAGTTGTCGGGACAGGACCCTCGACAACTTAACAAAGAAGAAATGATAATGTGAAGCCCTCCAGAATGCAATGAGGCTCACCAAAGCTAGCTGGAGTGCAAATGGTATCAACGAAGCGTCAGTTGATTCCCCTGAATACTTGTATCTGCATCATAAAAAGATGCAGGTCGAATGACGTCAGTACATTAAATGTACGAACATGTAACGGGAAACAGAAACATAGATAACTAAACTGATAACATGGGAAGACCATACTCACCTCAACTCAACTCCAATATGAAACCAATAATAAGACATGCAATATTTGAAGCTTTTAAAACAGTAGATATAAGCTCAAATATATAAAATACAAGAACATATTCTTTACTCTTATTTGGGAGATTCTCTAACTGACAACCATCATTATGCGCTACGTGATGATACAATGTCTCTCCCACGCTGGCAAAATTGTCATATACCTTGCTGGGATATAGAACACCTCAACTAAGTGGATCCACTAAGCTATGATTAAAAGTAATAAGGAGTCGTCTAAAAAGTATGATCATTTATCCATGTTATCTACATGGTTTATGAGGAATGTGAGTTGTCTGAACTCATCCCCATATCAGTGCTCAATACTACTCCCAATAATATATAAACTCATGTTCAAATGTATAAAACATAACTCTTTCTCATTTTGAGGTAATTACTCAAAAAAGAGCCCCTTAAAAGAGGTAATGCTTTGAAATGTCTCTAAACTCATAAACTCATTTAGAAATCAAAATTTCTCTCTTTTAAATGTAAACATATTACTAATGACAATACTTAGTTCCCTTATATCATTTCTCAAGCATAAATGTATCTCTTCTCATTTCTCATGTTTACATTCTCAAGACTTAGTTCAAAACTCTAGTTGATTACAAAAGAATTCTCAATTCGACTCAAAAGACCTCTTTGAACTTTCATCTTAATTTTACTTCAACTTGAAATGTAAATTAAGACATGTGATTCGAACATGTAGGATATCTCAAGGATTAATGAAGACTTTAAGAGTTCATATTAAGAAGAGAACGTAGACACGATTTGAAAGAACACATACAGAAGAAGGATGGAAAAGAAAAGTACCTGGCGTATTGAGTGGCGCAGGGCGCCAACCCAAAAACTACTGGACAGTGTTTGGGGCGCACTGCTAGAGCGGTGCGCCAGGTCTCGAACTACTAAATAGTAGTTCTGGTGCTATGGTGGCATGCCGCCCCACCCCTGTACTCATAAATCTGACGAATATTTCTTCTCAATTTTTGGTCCTAACTCATCTAGAATCGAATGAATTCTTCTAAACTCTTTTTGATTTACAAACCCCACACAAAATCATCCAAAACCCATACAATCTCCATCCCAAATCATAACTCATACTCAAGATCCTCAACTCAAAAAAACTCAAGAACCTCCATTGTTAAAGAATGAACAACAATTAAGAGCCAATCAAGAATCTCTTAACATAATGATATTGTGGACGAATTATAGATGATAGGCTCGAGGACGAACAAGTCCATCACTATGGAAAGCCTTACATACCTAGAAAGAATGATGTTCGTGGCGAATTCCACAAATCTTAAAGAATGCTAGAACTTAACCCCTTTTCTCCTCTTAAACCTCACTCTAAATCCCTAAGTCATTTGAACGTGAATGGGGGATTTAGAATCTAATTAAACCCTTAATTGGGTCAGGAAAAATGTGCTAAAACAAGTGGAAAAAAGGAAAAGACAAATATACCCTTTCCTAAAACAGATGGAATGCCTTAAATGGAGAGGCTTCACTCAAGCAGCCATAACATTTTACTCGAAACTCAAAATTTAGCAAACTTGGTGGCATTGGAAAGAAGACTCAAAGTCCTTCTATTTGATAGGTCACAGACCACCTAACTCTTTATGTGCTAAAAGATATAGTTATTTGAAGTTGATCCAAAACTAAAAATTGATGGTTAACTTGTACGAACTTCTACTTAGTTCTTTCGAAGTTTTAGGTGTTACATGGGGGTCTTAATACTTCTCTTCTCTGTCATTTTTCCAAAGGAAATTGTTTTTGAGTTTGTCCCCTTGCTTAGAAATAAGTGGGCTTATTATGTTTTAAAAATTGTACTTACTTTTTTTGTGTGTTAAAGTATTTCTTTGAGATGGAATATGCCTTATATATATATTTGTCCAGTATCTATTGTATATACATAAATGTAAATAATGTTTTTGGACTTAAATGTGAATTGTTAACTTAGGAGAACAAAGCCGCCAATATCAGGATAACTCTATGAGGTGTGCTTGCTATATCCTTGAGTTCTGATTACACTGGAAACAATGATGAAGGTACTCCATAAAACTTTAATCCTTCATGCAAATATTATCTTGTTATGATACATAATTAATATGTCCTTATTTTAATCTCTTTTAACTAGTGCAACTACAGTTAAAAATGAAATGGAGGCCAAAAGAGTATTGAAACAAAAGGAAAGCCAGTAGAAGAAGAGGAGCATGAAAAAAGGTCAATGAATGATGTAGGAGAGGTGGTGAAGTAGATGATGACTACCTTATATTGATGGGGATGATAGAGGATAGGAAGAATAATCATGACAAGAATAAAAAGAAGAGATCCACTTTGATGTAGGAGATCTGGAAGAAAATAATGATTGGTGAATGGCTGAAAACTATTCAAATGATCTAGACTTCTATATTCAGAATGAGAGTGGTTGTCTAGGGCGCTGAAGAAGAAGAATCTACTACTAGAGACAGTATTCTTGCTGATGAGATGGGAATGGGGATGACTATTCCAGCCAGATATCTTGTGCTTGCTAAATGCGTACTAGGGCCATAATTTATAATTCCAATTTTCTCTCATCTGTCATTTGTTCTTCCTAAGAGCTTAGTAAAAGGAACCCTAGTTGTATGTCCTGTTATTGGTGTGATTTAGTGGGTTAGTAAGATTGACTTCTTAACCACTAAAGGAAGCAACAAAATTATGATTTATGATGGTGCCAACAGGGAGAAGAATATTGAAAAATTTGTGGAATATGATTTTGTTATTACTACGTACTCCACAGTGGAGGCTGAGTATTGGAAAAATGTGATGCCACCAAAAGAAAAGCTTTTGTTTTAGTGGCATCACAAGTTTCCTAAACTCAAGCTCTACCGTGGAGTACATAGTGATAACAAATCATATGCAACAAATTTATCAATATTTCTCTATCGGTTGGCACCATGATAAACAAGAATTTTGGTGCTTCCTTTAGTGGTGAAACGGTCAATCTCATCGACCCACTGAATCACTACAACAATAAGACATATAATTAGGGTTCCTTTCAGTTCTGGGAGCTTGTAGGAAGTGCAAGGGGTAAGTGAGAGAAAACTAGGATAAAAAATTAGTTGCCCTGGTTTGTCTCTTCCCCATACCCATCTCATTAACAAGAACACCCCCTGTAGTGATAGATTCTTCTTGCTTCAATGCCCAAATCAACTACTCTTTCTGGTACCTTAGCAAAGGCATGATAAAATCAGATGGTGGTTAGCAGTTTTATTCTCCAACTTATTCTGACCAATCACCATCTGATTTTATCATGCCATTGCTAAGGTACAACAGTGAAAACTAACTAGTTGAGAGAGAGAGAGAGAGAGAGAGAAATAGAGAGAGAGAGAGAGAGTTTGTGTTGAGAACAATGGTGTGAAGTTGTGCGGCTGGAAACATATTTATAAAGCCAGAATCCATAATGACAGAGGGTGTAGTAAACATATTAGGGAACCTTTATAATTAATCGATTTAAAAGTTTATTTAAAGAAAGAAACTTAATCCATTTAAAAGTTTTGTTATATTAGAGAACCATTATAAGAATGGACAAATCTTTTATCGTGAAATAGTATATTACCTATATAGAGAAAGTCGAGATTTGGTTTTAAAAACTAATTTATAATTATGAGAATTTAGTATTTACTTACCGGTTAAGAAATTACATTCAAATATTTGGTAACTCGTTAATTTCTTTATTTATTGTGGACACATGTATAATATCTAAGGAAATGATTTTATATACCTCGCAACTTTGTGATTTAAAGATGATATAACACTCGTTATTAAAGTCGCTCACATGTACCCGTATTGTTAGACCCTCACCTTGATGGTTTGAGTGGATCGGTCTTGGGTATGGATTTACTTGATGAACGTAGCCAAAGCCCAATGACTTCAATCAAGATCAAGCTCAATTGAATATAGACCATGGCATTGGCGTGGCTAAAGCATGCACGACAATGTGTGTCTAAGGCATGACAAGCTCTAGGCAAAGCTAAAGTAAGTCAATGTAAGGCTATGGTCGCGGCATGACCATGGCTAAAGAAGTTTAAGGTCTAAGTGTTAGGCAAGGGAAGACAACCCAGGAGACTGGACCAATGGCAACCTGTACGGGGCCGGACGTGCGCACAGTCTAGGCACGTGGTCACGTGCAAAGCTGGGCAAGTACAAGTGAGTTTTGGCGCCAGATTTGAAGGTTGTTCGCATGTGACTCTCACATGCCTTAGGCAATATCTAGCCATTTGTGGATTTTCAGCAATGTAAAGAGAACTTGTATTTTCAAATTTTGAATTGGCCTATCAGTTGGGGATGTCAACTGAATGAGACTATCACGTGTCTGGCATGTGACAAGGTGCTTTAGCCTATTTATTGGCATAGGCAGACCTGTCTTATCACAGACAAGGGGCTTTGGTCAAATTTTGCAGGCTAAGTTATTTGTGTGCTTTCTTTGTGCCATGAGTTCAATACAAAGTTGGGAAGTGATTCATGTACGTGCATGTGTTGTCTATATTCTCATGCTTGTCTAAGCGTTGAACTAGATTGAGTGAAAAAGAAAAGGGGTGAGACATCAAAGGGTGATATACTGCCTAGTGGGTTAGATCAGGCAGAGTTGACCCGGTAACACTTACCATTACACAAATCGCCTAGATTTACCGTTTATATCTAATAGAAGTAACAAAATTGATTCAAATCTATTTTTTTTATCTTAAAAAACATTAATGTTGGAATACGTTTGATCCTTCTAGCAAAGTTTAGGAATATTTTGATCCTTATATGCCTTATTTAACTAGGTAAAGTAAAATAAAAAGAAGTGATAAAATTTTCACTGACCTTGTGTGGAGCAGCGAACTGGGGGCGTTGTTAGCAAGCCTCAGATCTACTCTCTCACTTGGATTGTCGTCAATAAACCATACCGATTAATAAAGCTTGGAAAGCCGAAGGTAGAGATATAAGAACAAAGCTATAACGAGTTTAAGTGGGTGGAGGCTGCTAAAGAACATGACCCAAAACAAAATCCAAAGGTTTATAGGAGGAAATTAGGGTTTGAGTTAGCACAGTATTTTGAAATTTTAAATTTGATTTGGTTATAGAGATATCTATTCAAAATCAAATGTAGGTAAATATGGATGTGTTCGGTCTTCACTTTATCTGAACATAGAAAACATGATTTATCTTAGATTATACTTAAATTGGTGAACCTCTAATTGTGTTGTTTGATGTGGACTCCCTTGAAGCTTGAAAAAAGAAGAGATGGAGACACGTCTGAAATTTTTGAGATTTTCTTGAAAATGATGAGGAAGCATCTGCAAATGGTGAAAATATTTGAAATTTTTTCTTGAAGATGAGAGATGGATCTTGAAGGAGAATTATAAAGAGGACGAGAAACTCAAGAAAAAATAAGATAAGAAACCCTAGATGCTTACCTAACTTTAAGGGTAATTCAAACAATTGAAGAGGGTAGATGGGTTGGGCTTTGTAAAGGGAAGATTTGGATTTTTATATTGGGCTACTTAAAAGAGCAAATGGTCTAAAGTTCTTGGTCTTCTTCATCTTTTCAGATGATTTCTTAGGTTTCGTTATATTAATTAAAGAGAAATTAAGTGGACTTAAAATATTACACATATATTATACGATGATATATTTAGTAATTAAAGTGTGTCATAAATAAAATAGAAAAGTAAAGCATGATTAACTTTTTAAACCTATTTAAAAGAGTAAAATGGTTATCTAGGATACTAGTTCTTGGACACGTGCGTTGCACGTTTATCCCATGCAAATAGTATAAACAAAATAAATTATATTCTATCTGTAGTGTAATCAACAATAAAATTTGTTAAAAAGTACAAGATAAAATTGATGAGTACACATTCTATTTTTATTATTTCTTTGTTGGATGACAAATACTTATATATTGTATGAAACTATGAAATTGGGCAGCTGGTCAATTTAGGAAAAGAAGACCTATTGAGTTGTATTTTGATGTGCTAATAGGTGCAAACATAAAATCTTATTTTATCTTATCTTATATTCTCATATAAAAGAGAATATTAGACCCGTCTATGTGGCACCCTCACAAATCATGATTCTTATTTAACCTTTCTTAAAAGCCCCAACCTTATGGAAAAATCACAACTTTTCATAAAAGTCACAACTCTTTAGAAAAGTCAAAACTCTTCATAAAAGTCACAATTTTTCACAAAAGTCACAACTCTTCGTTTTTCATTCACACCTTTTAAAATCCAACACTTAGTTGCAAGGCACCAAAATAAGAATGATTAAACAAAGAAAATTGATTTCAATTGCAATGTGACATTAATACTCTTGGCCCTCTCAGTCCACAACTCATAACGTTGTTGGAATGGTTGAATTCATAATATTGTTTAGTAAACAAAACTTCTATTTCTACCACTATTATTTGTAGGGTCTTTTCCTCTATAGGGAGTCAAGTTCAAATACATTAATCTAGCTTATTATGAAGTGTGTTTCATTCCTCAAAATTTTCTTCCTCCTATTTCATGAAGCTTAATATTTTACTGAAAGTTATAGTGATTCATGTAACTATTGCAATTTCTTTTTGCTATTTTGGTGACTTTTTTTACTCTGTTAATAATCCAGCAATGACGATTGAAAATTAATCTTCTCTTTTGTCCCTTTCTACAGGCTTATTCATTTACTTTTTGAGAAAATTGCTTGTGGGTTGTGCTATATTTGATAGCACACAACAAAAAATATGTGATAACTAATACGAACCAATGGTGAAGTTTGTTAAAAGAACCAAACAGATTGATCTCTTGCTTGCCACTATTAGTATATTATTTTGATTGTTTTATCTTAGATACAAACATTTTGTATGCCATTGCATTCTTTCTAGAATATTATTATAGAGACAATTAGTCCACTTATTTTATCGCAAGTTGACTAATTTGTCATATTTCTTCCTCTCTTCTTTTTGGGCATAATAAGAGATCAAGTTTTCTTGAAACTAACAGATGCCCAAAATATACTATAACAAAAATATTTTTTATCAGCAATAAATATGCAAATTAACGAAGAGTTCTAGAGCCTTTAATGATATTAATTAATTGTCATTAGATCCAATGGTTACTATAGACTTTGTGGACACTTATAGAGAGTGCTAATTGCCTCTGAAAATACATATTTAACGGCAACTAAGCTATTAATTTTTGTTAAAGATCATTCTTGTTGTAGTGATTAGTCTTTTCTTTTGGCTTCTTTCAATCAAATTTGTGAACTGTAAACTTGGATACAACTCGGTAGACTATCTTTTTCAAAAATATGTTAAGCAACATGCCTTTTTCTTCTTGATTATCAGGAGAGTAAGGTCGTCTTTATTATTATTTACGGATATTTGTGAGTTCAAGTGCTCACACAATTATGTTGTGAGATTTTAATATGTTATATTCAAAATTTAGGTTTAGAATGCCCAATTGTGAACAATTCCATTCAGATGTCACCTACAACTTGGTTGATCATTGCTTTAATTCTTTGTAATTACAAACTATAATCATAACATAACTATGGTTCAATTCCAAATAAGTTGGGGTCGCTGATGTGAATCCTAAGAAATAAGAATAACTATTATGAGACAATGAGGAAAAACCTTTATGATATTAACAATTTTAGGATCATTTTTGACATATATATGATAAGACATACTATAGTAAAAAGAGATTGATGGAGGTTCATAAGAAAGAAGCAAAGGGTCCTCCATTTAAATTTAGTTAATTATGCTCTTGTATGAACATGATGTTCAACTTTACTTGGGAGTGTTATTGTTCAAGGTCTTTTGGTCTCTACTTTAACGTCTGATATTGTTCATTAGAACTTCCTCGAATTTAGAAATTTTTGTCTCTTCTGACAAACTATTTCCATGGAGATTTTCTTAGACTCTTTCTTATACTTAAAATCTCCCTATGACTCTTAATTTTTGTGCAACAAAAATAAAAATTAAAAAAATATAGCACTTTAAGATTTCGGAGGAATGTTTTTGCCTTAAGATAAAATGTTCTTGACAATGTAGTGTATGTATAAAAAATACAGATATTATTGAATGATCATATGTAAGTTTAATAAAATAGATCAATCTCGTGCGAAGAAAAGGTAATTTACCTAGTATATTTATATGCTAAAACACATTGCAAAAATTAATGTATGATATATATATATATATATAAATGAGTTGGAAAACATCTAATTTCTCATAAAGAACTTGAATCATTGGTTTTAGATTCTTGGGAAGACGACATCGTTGAGAGGCACATGTAAAAGAAGAATGAAAGAAGCTGAAAAATAAAAAAATACAACAAAGAAATTAGTATTGAGAATTTTCTTTTTACTAGTAGTAAATATTCTTGAAAGAATAAATAGAATAACAGGAGTCTATAATCAGAAAATCAGTAACACAAATCACCAAAATGGTACATATATAAATATTCTACCTTTTTTAAAAACATTTACTGCTCTAATGGTAATGGTTCATAGCAAAACCTTATTTTTTCATCTTTCATATGCTTCTACCAAGTTATTGAAATAAATTTCTAAATTAATGATTGTACATAATGATGCTATAAAAAGTTGCATGGCAGTACAACCATTTTCATGAATATTCATATGAAGTAACAAAGAAAAATAAATAAATAGTTACCTCATAAATTTGGAGTTTTCCTCTACTACTTCCAATGGTGGGTTATACATATTCTTGATATATAAAAGTTGATTATTGAGAAGAATAAAATAAATGAGATAATACAATTCATTAAATTTAACAGTTATTAATGAAATTCCTGATGGTTCACTTGGATCATTTGTTGTTGAAGATCTTGAAGAAATAAAGAAGAAAGAAGAGGAAATTCACAAATAAGAAGCATGTGAAGATAAATATTTTTATCGTTAGAGTAGACTAATAGGAAAGGACAAGCATACAAAGCATTTCTTTTGTTATTTGTCTTTACATCATATCAGATGTATATAATCTAGGGTTTGACAATTCAATATAAAGGGGAGAAAAACAATGAAAATTCATCGTATTTTTTTCATGGTATCAGAGCAGTAGTAAGCTCGATCCAAAAACTTTTCCATCAACCTTTTCTCTCTTCTTTGTTTCATTGACAAATCCCTATCATGGTAAAATCTCATACCAATGAATCTAATACCAGCAACAACATCAACAATCAAAGGAAAGATACCAATAATGATATGAACAACAACTTCAACCTTCACATGCACCAGGACAGAGTTTATGAGTGCAATTTTCGATGGAAGCAGGTTTCTAGGATGACATACATCTATCTTCATAGCCCTATCAACTAAGAACAAATTAGGGTTTATCAATGGTACCATTGCCACACCTAGTCTGGATGCCCCAGACTATCAACAGTGGACTCGATGTAATAACATGGTTACTTCTTGGATACTAAAATCTCTCAAAGGATATAGGAGAAAGTGTTATGTATTCCAAGATTGCCACATAACTATGGAAAAGTCTTGAGTATTGATTTGGGCAGTCAAATGGTGCCAAGCTTTTCAATCTGCAAAAAGAAATCACAAGTTCAGTGCAAGGAACACAAGACATAGCAGGATATTTCACCAAACTCGAGTGTCTATGAGATGAGTTGGACTCACTTAACAGTGATATAATATGCACCTGTGTTTGTTATGGACAGAAAAAGTTAAATAAGATTTTGAAAGATCAAAGGCTTATGCAATTCTTGATGGGGTTAAATGAAACCTACTCACAGGCAAGGAGTAGTATTCTGATGATTAACCCTTTCCCCGCACTTGATCATGAATACTCTCTCTTGTTGCAAGATGAAAATCAGAGAATTTTATTTGCTAATGCTCAGTTTCCTAGTGAAACTGCTTCGTTCATGGTAGGAAAACATGGAAGGACATTCCAGAAACCTGCTAAGCCAATTCAGAGAAATGCTTTTCCAACAGAAAGATTTGGGAATCCTGGTCCTCAAAGAGTTGGAAATCAGTTGCACAAAGGCAAAACAAGGAAGGCCATTTACAATCCTAATGAGAGCTGCACTTATTGCCTAAAGACAGGGCATGTGGAAGATGATTGCTACAGGTTGATAGGGTAGCCTAATGACTTCCAATTTACGAACTCAAGGGAATATCATGGATACATGAAAGTAAATGCAACAATCACAGGAGAACTGGATGAGAAGTGCATCATCACACATAATGAACATAGCATGAATGGTCAAAAATTCACCAAAGAACAAGTGTCACAAATCATATACATATACAAGAAAATGGGACATGCAGGAACATCAGGATCTGAGATCAATGCCAATTCAGTGGCTGATACTATACTTCAGTATTCTGGATCTTGTTTTAAAACCATGGATTCGTGCACTTGGATTATTGCTTCCAGTGCCTCTGAGCAGTGCTATGATTTTAATTCTTTTCTATTTCTAACTCCTCTTCCTGTCCCTTTGATTATCAGCTTGCCTTATTCGTTTAAGATAACAGTTACTCAGATAGGGAGTGTTTCCATTCAGCCTCACCTTACTCTTAGAGTTGTCCTTTATGTTCCAGATTTTCGATATAATTTGTTGTCCATTCATAAGTTGTGTAGTCAGTTACATTGTACTGCATTCTTTAATTCTTGTGGGTGTATGTTGCAGGCCCCTTTTATGAGGAAGGCACAAGCTTTTGGTGATGTTTGAGAAGGTCTATATCTTTTGCAACAGGACAATCCCCAGTCTAATAAGGGCCCTAGTAATAGTTTAGTTCATGTTCACAAAAAGAGTGTTAGAATAGTACTTATGTTTCTTTTCCAGAGTCTAGTCCAATGTATGTTAATGATATTCCTAGTGTAAAACTTTGGCATTGTAGACTGGGACATCTTCCTTCTTCAGTAACAAAAAGCTTCAGTTTCATTGATTTCCCTTCAAATTCTGAATATGTTTGTGATGTGTGTCCTCAAGCTAAGCAGACTAGACTCTCCTTTGGTATTAGCACTATCAAATCTAGAGTAATTTTTGATGTGATACATATTGATACATGGGGTCCATACAAGACTCATACTCACGATGGTTACAAGTTACAAGTATTTCCTTACTATGTAGATGATTTTAGTAGAGGTACTTGGACATTTGTTTTGACTACTAAAATCAATGCTTTCTCTGTTCTTATAGCTTTTCTGTCTATGGTGGAAAGGTAATTTAATGTGAAGGTCAAAAGAAATAGATCATATAATACATTTAAACTGGGAAAAGGAAGTCAGGAAGCAGCTTTCTTACAAGCAGAAGGTATCATCTACCAAACATCATGTGTTGTTACCCCTCAACAAAATGGAATTGTTGAGAGGAACCATAGACATTTGCTGGAGATTGCAAGAGGTTTTATGTTTCATTCCAAAGTTCCTATCATCTATTGGGGCGAATGCATTTTAACTGCCACACATCTGATCAATTTGATTCCTTCCAAGGCTCTAAAGGGTAAGACACCTTTGGCACTTCTTTTTGGTCAGGAACCTAAATATGAGAGTCTTAGGTGTTTTGGTTGTTTATGCTATGTTTCTACTTTAGCTCAACATAGGGGAAAGTTTGACCATAGAGCTACAGCTTGTGTGTTTCTTGGATATCCACAAAATCAAAAAGGTTACAAGGTTTTGGACTGATGTTTTGAGAGATGTATATTTCCACGAGGAGGTATTTCCTTTTTTGACAAATTCTCTTAACTCACCCATTGTCAACCCTTCAACCATTTTTCCCTCACCAACCATTGATGTAGACCAGCCTGTTGCACCTCATGTTTTTCTCATCCTGCCACATCTACTGCCTATTCCTTAAATGCTCTCCAACCTTTCTGAACCTATCAGTTTCAATCAAGCTTGGGAACATCAGGAATGGAGAAAGGCTATGGAGGAAGAGGTTACAGCTTTACAGGTCAATCACACTTGGGATGTGGTTTGCTTACCTCTGGGAAAGAAACCATTGCCGTGTAAATTGATCTACAAGGTGAAACATAAATCAGATGGAAGTGTGGAGAGACTAAAGGCTAGATTTCTGGTGAGGGGGGACATTCAAAGGGAAAGGATTGACTGCACCGAGACTTTTTCTCCTGAGGTAAAAATGACTACCATCAGGTGTCTCTTAACTGTTGCAGCAAAAAGGGGTTGGGAAGTGTCTCAACTTGATATTAATAATGCTTTTTTACAGGAAGAAGTCTACATGAAGTTTCCTGCAGTTTTTACTCCTCCTAAGCCTAATCAAGTTTTTTTTTTTTTGAGAAGGTAAGCCTAATCAAGTTTGTCTATTGAGGAAATCACTATATGGGTTGAAGCAGACATCTAGGCAATGGTATGCTAGGCTTGCAGGTGCACTACAATTCAAAGGGTATTCCAATTCCCTGAATGATTACTCCCTATTTTTCAAGAAAACAGGAAGTGCAATTTCAATCATCGCCGTGTATGTGGATGATATATTATTGACAGGAGATGATGCTTCTGAGATAGCTGACGTCACAAGTTTTCTCAACGCAGAGTTCAAGGTAAATAAATTGGGACATATTCATTATTTTTTGGGGATGGAGATATTGACGGAAAAGTAGGGATTTCTAGTCACACAAAGAAAGTTCAGTTTGGAACTTTTGCAAGAATTTGATCCAGCAGGACCTAGTGTTTCATCCCCATTAGATCCATATTGTAAGCTACATCAAAATGATAGTCCTTTATTGAAATTTGGAAGATGTAACTATGTACAGACATCTTGTGGGGAAATTAAATTACCTCACAAACACCAGACCAGACCTATCTTTTGCGGTTTTAGTCCTCAAGTCATTTTTTGCAGAATCCTACTACAGCTCACTACGCAGCAGCACTCTGAGTAGTGAGATATCTTTGCTCTGATCCAGGACAAGGGATTCTCCTCTCGTCTAATCCTTTGTTGGATTTGTTAGCATTTTGCTAGGCAGAATGGGCGTCATGTAAAGATACAAGGAGATCAGTTCAGTCCTAGCTCCCTGACCCCCGGACCTGATTCTAAGAGTTGTGCAAATGGTGTTCCTTATTGTATCTTCACAGCTCAACAGTGCCTTTTTGGTTGACAGCATCCACAACCTCAACATATCTCAAGACCTTCATATACATTGATTTTCTCATATAAACATAAGATAAATACAAGAAAGCAAAACATATAATAATACATTCTTGTGAAATACTCGATCTTCTGACCATAGAAAATATTCTGTCTTGAAAGTGCTGCTGCCGAACTATATTGAGTCACACAAGAAATTGTTTCAATGCAGAAGAGTTAAACCGAGTCATTCCACCTTTTGACAAGAAACTTCTGATTTTTCCTCAACATTTTCAAACTCTTTCCCTGTTGATCAAACCGTGAGAACTGCCGCGTAAACTCCTCAGCATGCACTGGCCTGAAGACCCCACCGAATTTTACTTCATGGAGGAAAACTAGCTCTGTAACTAATGCAACACATCATTAAATGAAGCACTCACCTTAATGGTTAAGTACTAATTGATTTATGAGTACTTTTAAGTACTAATTGAACTAATGTTGCATGATTCCAAGATTTGATCTGAGCATTGAAAATGAAAATTTAAACTTGTCGTTAGCCTTAAACTCACAAGTGGAGATAAACTCACAAGTGGAGATAAGAAGGAGAATCAATAGACGAAACTCATTGCTGATACCTACCTCACCCATTGATGAGCTCTTGTCAATAGGGGAAACAAAAAAGACAACAAAAAGGAAAAGGAAGAAGAATGAGAAGAACAAAAATATTATATTTGGAAAAAGACTTCATAGCTAATAGTTGAGGTATATACCTATATTTACGTGAACATACTTGTTGTTGTGGATTCTCAAAGACAGAGCTCCGATGAATATTAGAAATGTGACCTTTGTTTTTTACGGAGTAATGGTGTTCACTATCATGTCTGCTCTTTCATGTTCTGTTGGTTCATCATTGTTTTCCCTCATTTGTAACAAAGCCTCAAGCTCATCCTTATACAACAAACGAAATCCAAACTTTTTCATTTCACCAGAAAAACATAACCTAATAAGCCCATAGTCATTCGGTGTTTTTCCATTTGCCTTAGATGTATCCCATAAGCCAGCAAAAGGTACCAAGAAAAAATGAATATTAGATTCTGTACTCCATTTTGGAAGGGCTAATTTTAGTTTCCGGGTCATCCATGATATCCCATCATCACATAAGGGAATCAAGTATGCTTTGGTTTCAATTAAGCTGCCAGAGTAACCTACAGAAAATCCCAAGAAGTTATCACGTACGTACCAATTTTCAGGCAACTTGACTGTAACTCTTCTACCAGTTCCCTGATGGTGAAACCAACTTAGGATATTCTCTCCAGAGGTAAATACTCTTAGTGACGAGGAATCTGAAGCATAAATGTCATGCTGTAATGATGAGATATTCCAAAACAACGAATTACAGATCGAATCACTGCTCCAATCCGCATATATTGTATCTAATTGCTCTGGAAATTCTGGCAGTTGTGTAAGCCTGTTGCAATTTGATAAGTCCAAGGATTGAAGAGAACCAAGTTGAGATATGCTTTGAGGCAAATACTCCAAATTATTTCCCATGAGCTTCAACTCTTTCAAAGAGGACAAACATCCAATGTCTTCCGGAAGTCTTCCATGTATGAAATTGCAGTAACTAAGATCTAGAATTTCCAATGAGCGAAACCCTTCATTCACCGGAGGGAAAACAAAGTACACTCCATCTTGTGATTCTTGTTTTGCAAAACTCAAGAATTTGAGCTCTTTCAACCCGACAATGGAAGGCGGAGGCCGTGAGATTAGAGTATAGCTGGCATCAAGCTCCTCCAAGTTTTCTAAATCACCTATCTCTTCTGGCAAGCTTTCAAGTTTTGAGCACCACGACACATCTAAACCTACCAAACCATTCAACTTACAAATGCTGCTTGGAAGAGCTACAAGATTTTCTAAGCCTATCAAATATAGGTACCTTATTCCACTCTTTAACTCTAAATTCATGCTTCCAAAGATTTCTGGAAATTTTTCTAAATTAGAGCACCCCCTCATATCAAGATATTCAAGGTTATCGATGCACAGAGCGGGAAATCTCTTAAGCCGTTCGCAATCAGTCAATTCTAATCTCAAGAGTTTTTTAAGAAATCCCACGGAATGATGAACCTCTTCAAGATTTATACAATTTGGCAGATTCAAAGTCTCCAAGTGTGGCATCCTCGTGAAACCTGGCAACTCTTTAAGCCTTGTGCAATTTGATAAGTACAAGGATCGAAGCGCACTAAGTTGGGCTATACTTTTAGGCAAATTCTCAAAATCATTTCCATCGAGATACAACTCTTTCAAAGAGGATAAGCATCCAATGTCTTCCGGAAGTCCTCCATCAATTAGATTGCAGTAACTGAGATCAAGAATTTCCAGTGAGCATAACCCTCTATTCACCTGAGGGAACACAAAGAACACTCCATCTTCTGATTTTTGTTTTCCAAAAGTCAAGAATTTAAGCTTGTTCAAGCGGACGATGGAAGGTGGAGGTCGTGAAATTCGAGTACGTCTGGCATCAAGCTTCACCAAGTTTTCTAGATCACCTATCTCTTCTGGCAAGCTTTCAAGTTTTGAGCACCACGACACATCTAGTTTCACCAGATCTTTCAACTTACCAATGTTACTTGGAAGAGCTACAAGGTTTTTCGTATCACTCAAATTTAGCTTGGTAATATGAGTTAGGTACTCAATGGATGATGGTAGTTCCTGTATCCCAGAGCGTTCAACCTTAATCTCTAACTCCGACTTCATTGTTCCGAGGATTTCTGGAAACTTCTCTAAACTATAGCAAAATCGTAGATTCAGAGATCCAAGAGATTCCACGTTAACATATGGAAACCTCTTAAGGATTTTACAATCTCTCAAATCTAACATAATAAGTTTTCTGCAACATCCAAGGGAATGGTGGACCTCTTCAAGATTACTGCAACATCCCAAATCCAAATACTCCAAATTTGGCATTCCCGTGAAATCTGGTGTTTGCATCAGCCTTTTGGAGTGGTTAAGAATTAGATTTCGCAGAGATGGCAAATGCTGCTATTCAAAACACAGAAAGAGTGTGAGAATTAGGATGCTGCCAAGGATTTAGATTAGGCTAGTGGGCTATCTATGAATATAGAAACTATTTACTTTCTTTCTATTTTATATTTGTGGGCATCAAAAGAAATTGCAATTCAAATCCAGTTACAACCAATGCAAAATGCTGCAAAATCAATCGTAAATGAGATACATTATTGCCTTCCTATGTTTTTAATAGTTGGAGTTGGTTAATAAATTATCCAGTTTCCAAGTCAGATTAAGGCATTCAAAAGATGTCAATAGAATGTGTATCTATCATACCTTTAATTCTGTCCATAAATGACGCAGCAAACTCCCCCGGAGATCAAGATGAACAAGCCTTTTGGGTTCAAAATTTTCTGGCAAAGATTCCCAAGGATACCCACAACAGACAAACCAACGCAAGCTGTTAGGCAGGTACTCAATAGAGTCATCATATGTATGAAAACCATAGATGTATAATATTCTAAGCCTTTTCATATTTTCCATGGGTTCTCTGCTAAAGCAAAGATTTTGAACATCTTCTAGCCAGATTGCTTCCATTGCCTTCGTCCCCTGATCAAAATATAACTTCAAATGTCTACATAAAATTTGCATGCCAGTATGACTACTTTCTCACTCCTCGCAATGCCATATTTTGTCATTTTTTGTACTATTATATATTTATCATCACACTTGAAGGCTAGTACACAAAAAGTTTTAAGGTTCAATATTAGTGCGTAATATTAGCTTCAAAAATACTAATTGAGTTATTATGTACAAAATCTTGTACAAATTTCAAGTTAATCCAAAGAATGAAAGTTTGATTGTTCATATTAAGCAGCTATTAGACTAATTCATGATAAACGAATTTTGATATATGAAAATGGGAAACTGAATATTATTGCATTGTTTAGCATACTTACCATATCGTTAACCATCACGTCTTCGAAATCTTCAATGTCCCATACTCTGCTAGGTTCTCCTGATTTTTTTTGCATTTTCACGACATATCTACCCATATCTTGAATCAAGTCATGCATTTCAATCGTATCATCATTGGAGATGAAAATAAGAGATTTATCAATTAGGACATCCAATCCATATTCAGCTCCAACATCATAACTCTCAAGGATTGGCATGACTCTTTTTTTTCTATGTCCTCGGAAGAAACATGCCATATCTAGAAATATCTTTTGCTCTTCGGGTTCCAACCCATCATAACTTATTTTAAGTATTTCAACAATTTCTGAAGTAGAATTTTTCTTTATTCGGTCTAAAGTGCTTCTCCACTGAGTTAGGCCTTTTCTATGCAACAAGGAACCCCACACCTTGAGGGCTAAAGGAAGGCCTTTAGCATGATTTACTAGCTCCAACGAGAACTTGTTGAAACGCTCATCTGAAACTTCTTTTTTAAAAGCGTATTGATTGAACAATTGCATAGATTCATGATAAGGTAGGGTAGACACCTCATTATTGCTTCATCCTTCTCTATCAAATGTCTATTCCTAGTTGTTAGAATAACTCTGCTCCCATCACCAAACCAGCCAAGATCACCGGCTAAATACTCCAAATGATCACTATGATCTATGTCATCAAGCACAATTAGCACCTTCTTAGAACAAAGTCTGCTTTGAATCATGCACTTCCCATCATACTTATTTTTGACGTAATCATCTTTTTTTCTTAACAGTTCAGAAAGAAGTGTATTTTGTAAAGAATGTAATTGATTATTTTTTGCACTTTCTTTAACATCTGCAAGAAAACAAGCAGATTCAAATTGATAACATAGAGTATCAAAGATGGCTTTTGCTATTGTCGTTTTACCGACTCCGCCTATTCCCCAAATTCCTACAATCCGAACATCATTGATTTCTATCTGTAGTTGGGAATTTAGTTTCTCTAAATGAGCCTCTATTCCAGCAATATCTTGCAAAGAAGATAAAGAATAAGCACTCTTGCATAATTTTGAAGAAATGTAATCGACGATCTGATGAATATTCTCTGATTCAATCCTAAATAAATAAGAAGATCGATTGTTAAAAATGTGAGAAAGTCAAGTATTTCATATTGTTTATGTTCAAGAAGGCATTAAATAGGAAATATTGTAGAATATGTTTTTTGAAAAAAAATAAATATAATAACATTTCTTAAGTCTAAATGAAATTAGATTGTGCATGAAGTATTCACAGCTAAAAAATATATTGATTTACTTTACACCTTTTTTAATTTGATAAATATGACAAATTTATTGAATGTTGATTCTGTTTTAATACATTTTGGAGGGATAGATTCTTTTGTTCTAGGATAGAATTTGTCTAGGCTTCACAAAAGCATCCAAAAATTACGTGTTTTTAGCTCACCCATCACGAAAAAAAAAAAACTCACCCGTCACGGATATCATATCCTCTTAGATTTGCAGCAGCAGTTAGGGCAGTCCTCCATCCTTGCACCATCTGAGTTCCCTCAAAATCATCCTTATACCTAAATTCATGTTCGGCAAATGCTTCTGCAAAGCTCTCCCTTTGATTTCGAACGTGTGATGGATCCACATCATAGAAGACCGGTATAACCGTTTGTCCATTTCCTTCCTTGCATTTCATGATCTTCACTAGTTCATTCAAGCACCACCTCGATCTAGCATAATTTTTTGAGAAAATGACGAGGGCAACTTGTGACTCTTCGATAGCTTTCCAGAGTTCTTCTGGGATCGAATTGCCATGTTCTAACCTTATATTATCTTGAAAGGTGAATATTCCTCTATTTTTCAAACCTTCGTACAAGTGACTCGTAAATGTTTTTCGAGTATCTTCACCACTAAAACTTAGAAATACAACGTACTTCCATCGAGGATAGTAGTGTGAATTACTCGCAAAAGAAGAAGTTGATGCCATGGATTCAGATAAAAGTGGGTGGATATATTCTGGTTCTGGTAAGAGATTGAATTGGTGATATATATTTGGGACAGAGTTATAAACAGGACATCAAATGTGAAAAGCTTAAATGAAGATGGGTTAAAGTCAAGTGGTATGGGTCCATAAGTGATTAATCAAATACATAAAACTGATGATAATTGGGTCTTGTCCAATTAATGGACAGCGAAAAGTACAAGAAAAAGAAAAGTAATTTCTTTGTCACCAAATTGACTTGACTTCAGAATCAAAAGCAGTAGAATTCTGCTACTCCATTTGTCCGAATTTATGTCACACTTTTCGTTTTTTGAGAATGTTTAAATTTGAACGGATATTTACGCATGAAATTTTCAATTTTTTTGAAATGAAATTTATACATTTATAACTATGTAAAAAGTACTATAAGTCAAAATAATTGACAATTCAAAATATTTAAAAGATATATGAAAAATTTACGGTGAAAGATAAACCTGTTTGAATCTCTAAATCCAAAAGTGTCACATTAATTGAGACGGGGAGTAAAATATTTTCATTTTATGTAATTTAACTCCATTCATAGATTTGAAAATTCAACTCTATCAAAGAGGAAAGACCCCACACGGAAATTGAAAAAATTGTCCTCTACAAAATACTTTTATATTTTTTTTCTTACTTTTTAAAATTTTAGTGTCTCCAACTCGATTATTTTATTGGATATCGTTAACTTTCACTAATACATATATATTAAATAGATCTGGTGCACAAATTTTTTAGCAAAAGGAACTAGATCACCTGATGATTTTTCCTTCCGATATAATTTGAACTAGAAACCACATACCTACTTTACTAACCATTGGATGGATAAAAAAAAAATTCCTCAATGAAAACGGATTGAATTAATATAAGTAGAGCGTATAAAAATGAGAATTTGCATCCAATTGTGAGCTTATTTAGTTAAAATTGTAAAATATGTAAATGTCGGAATAATTTCTTTAATTTCATTGTGATTAAAGATTTTTTTAAAAAAACCCAATCAAAAGCCATCTATGGTGCTATTTTCTTTGTGCAGATGGATAGTATGATGAACTCAGTTGATACTAATAAGTAATAACAAATGATTACTTAAAGATTCCTTACTGCTGTAGAATCCTATTTTCTTAGTTTCTAATCTTTAGGAATCTATTGTTACTTTATCTTCCTATTTAAACTTTGTTTGATAGTTATTATCTTTTTCAAGTCTTGTACAGATTCTTTAAATAGCTGTCATACGATCAATAACACCAATTATCATTTCTCCATCTTATGCTCTCGTCTCTTTGGTATCAGGGCACTTCTAAACTCCCACAAGTTGATCCCTTTTATTTCTCTCCCCCAACTCATCCAAATGACCCCTACTATTTTTGTGACCAATGTTGATAGAGTCAACAACAATATTACTATTGTTCAATTCAATCCTATGACCCAACTGCCCATAAATTTAACGGTAAAAGACCTAAAATATCCTTAAATTATTGGAAAGGGTATAAATTTACCTCCATTTATCTATTGGCCCTAAAATATCCTTGACATTTACCTTTAGGTCCTATATTGCCCTTATTTTTAATGGGCTTCAATCTATATTCAATTGATAAATTAATTAATGACGTGACACTCATTTATTGGTCAACCAATAATCCTAAGCTAATCTAAAATCCAACCGATTCCCAAATCGAATTACAATTAAAAAAATTTCATCCTTCACAACCATGAAAACTTTACACTCCGGTGAAAGTAGCCAGTGAATATATCATCAAACTCTTGAATCATTTGATACACTTTATGTCAAGGTGCAAAATTATTGTCTATTTCCAGTTGAAGAGTTTCTTTTAATATGTTGATTTCAAGAATAATGGAGGTGTAAATTTGCCCAAAATCCCCCTGATCAAGATGACACATTTGTTGCTAAAAGATGTTTTTGGTGTAGGTGGTTGCTTGTCTAAAATGGTGATGTAATTATCTTGGTCAAGATTCAAGATAGCTCATTTATGTTATTATTGGTCGTTTATTGATAATTAACTTTTTATTGGTGTTTATTCCTTTTCTTTCTGTGGGGCGGTATTGGAGTTCGTGCAGAAAAACAAACAATCCAAAGTTGTTCCCTTTATTCCTCCCTGCAATTTTCAACGTGAATCAAGTTAATCTTCTACAGTTACATGAAGGAACTGATGCTTTGAGCTTACTGCTTATGTTACAGCTTAAGGATTTGTGCTTCAAGCAAAGGGAAGAGATAAAACACTGAATAATTTCATACTATTTCCAAATTTTATGAATTATCAAGTTTTTTTTTGTTTGGAAAAAGGAGGTTCAGAACTCAAACAAACATGGCCAATGGGTTAAATAGATTTGGGATGGGTCAATTTGATTTGGAAATGGGTGGATTTTTAATTAGTTTAGATTTATTATGGGTTGACCAATAAATGAGCACCGTATCATTAATTAACTTATTAATTGGGTTTAAATTGGAGGCAGTACTAAAAATAAGGGTAATATGGGATCTAAAGGTAGGCTTCAGGAGTATTTAAGGAACAATAGGTTAACGAAGGGTAGTTAGTACAATTTCCAATGTCCAAGGATATTTTAGGGCCTTTTACATAACTTTAACAGATGCACTTTCTGCATATGGAAAGCTCAAGTTTTAATGTTTATGCATGGTCAAAATCTCTTTGAGCATCTCCATAGCTCCATCCCTGCCCCCGCTCGCATTATCTCTCAAAACAATTAAGATATTGATAGCGCTGAGTTTGTTGCTTGGTATCGTCGTGATCAGTTAATTCAAAATGCTATCTTGGCCTTTGTTTCCCCCACTGTTATTGTTTTAGTCTCCGTCAAAGCAACCTAGAATGCTTTACATACTAGGCTTTACGAAAGGCTTCTTCATCATGAGTTTTTTCCTAAAGCGTGAAGATGACAAGAAGCTACTATCAACCCCTATTACTGCTGTTGTATCACAATAGGCAGGCTTAAATTCTCCTCGCCAAGGTAATAACAATCACTCCCCCAATTATCGCCCATGTGTGAACACTCTTCCCAATAATCAACAACGGCAAGTACAACTATAACTCTACAAAGAAACAACAAGAAGCAGCGCTTTGACAAATACCTTCGCTACCAACTTTGTGATCGCGCAAATCTTTCTACTATAGTCTACAAAACTCAGTCACATAACCACCTGCAAGCTTAGGCAAACTTTGTAGCTTGGTTTCCTCCTCAACATACCCCTTAGATCGTGGAGTAGAGTAATTCATCATATTGCCTCTTATGCTCAAAGTCTAGCCATTGTACATACGACACTTAAGAGATAATTATGGGCAATAGCAAAACCACTCCAATATCCCATACCCGTAACGCTAACATATGTGCATCAAATCATCATTTCAAACTTCTTAATACCTTATGCTTACCTCTCATAAATTTTAATCGTATTCCTATTTCTCAATTTTTGCCATGATAATCATTCATATATTTGATGTCGCTGGTACAAATCTCTACAACTCTTAAAGCATAACCTCAATATTTATAATATTCAAACTGAAAACAACAAAAACAAAAGGAAGATAAAAGAGATCCAAGAACTACGGATCAGTCAAGCAGCTACCTCTAAATCTTGACAAAATATACAACTTCTACCAGATCACTAACCACTCGTACTCGACTTAGAACATGCACAACAAAGGTAGATAAAGTAGCAATGGTTAGTATGAAATCAACGTGTACTCAACAGAATTGTCGAATCACCTAAATAAGAAGTGATGGCAAGAGTCGGTCCTAAACTTCCATGTTTGATAAGTACCACATATGCTACTCCTTTCTAAGAAAACAAACCTACACTAATAGTTAATGGCAACAACATTATATCTATATTAAGTTTAGATAATCTGAAATCACAGTCAAGTCAAATTAAGAGTAATAAAGTGTTAGGATTTATGCAGTTTTGATGATTGACAAAGAAAGATGAAACACTTCAGTCAACATGGTTCAAAGGTACATTGTCATGAGCAGTTGAATTCGGGAAAATTTCCAAAATAAATAAGGTAAGAGTGCAGAAATCAAGAAATGGATAATGTTAATTTCGTGATAAAACACAAGAAAACAAACAAGTGATGCATTGAAGAGAAAGAATCAATTAGTTTGATTTGAAGAAGGAGTCTAAAGAGGCAAGAAGTTTGAATTGAAGAAGGAATTTCACTTAAAGTAGAACTCTTCAAGTTTGTGCTGAATTGAAGAGTTGGAGTTTGACTATAACACAAACGAATCAATGAATTTGTTTTAAAGAAGGAGTATAAAAAAGCAAGGAGTTTGAATTGAAGAAGGAGTCTCACTTGAAGTAGAAATCTAAGTCAAGAGAGTTCAAGTTAATGAGGAGTTTTAAGTGAAAAATAACTCTATGAAGAATTATTCTTAAATAGAGGTGAAGTCTTCTAGAATACTTGTGCACTTATAGAGCTAAAAGGGCAATTGGACAATTGACTTCGAAAATGCTACCAACTGGCTGAAAGAAGACATGGAAAAACTAGGACCTATTACAGAGGTTATGTATTAGGAGGTTTTCATTGAGTCGTAGTATTGATGTATCTTTAGTTCAATGTGTTATAAACATAATTAGGAGTGTTGTCTTCAAGTTGGGATAACTCAAAGACTTGGGAACACATACCTTGGGAGGTTTGTGTTGAAGTTTGGGAATTATAGTTCGTAATTTCTTAGGTTACATAGGCTTGTAATCTGTTGTGTGTTGAGGTTTAGTGTAAATCATGAAGGGGTACATGTCGTGTTTTTTTACAACTTTTTGAGCTCAGTGTTTTCCACGTAAAATACAATGTTTTTACTTACTCTTCTTACTGCTTTGTTGGAATATGTTAAGCAACTTGTATTACTCACGGTGGAAAGCAAGGATGAAATTTTTTAATCAAACTGAATTTATGCACTTTGGAAAGTAGTCATTGATGGACCAAAGTATCCAACAAAGAAGGATGATAAAACAAAGACGTACAAAAGGAAATGAGTGAATACGAGGAGGCTGACTTTAAGATTCTTGAAAAGAATGCCAAAGCTAAGTGTATTCTTATTTATTCCCTTTCACCAGATGAATACCATCGAATATCTAGTTGCACAACTCTAAAACAAATTTGCAATACTCTCATAATGCACACGAACAAACAAGTATCAAAGAGTGGTCTAACGACAACTCCCAAGCTAGTTTTCACAACTGTAAGAAGACAAACAAAAATGATAAGGAAGAACATTACATAACGGTTTCATGGAGATCATGATCAGAAGATATTGATGATGAAAAATATAAATGAGACTACACTCTTGGGTATTGGAGATTTAGACATGAAAGAAGGTGAAGGAGGGAAGAACAAGAAGAAGAAGGAGAAGGAGGGAAGAAGAAGAAGGAAAATGAGAGAAGAAGAAGAAGAAGAAGAAGAAGAAGAAGAAGAAGAAGAGGAAGAGGAAGAGGAAGAGGAAGAAGAGAAGGAGGAAGAAGAAGAGAAGGAAGAAAAATAAGAAGGAGAAGAAAAGGAAGAACAAGAACATTACATAACAGTTTCATGGGGATCAGGATCGGAAGATATAGATGATGAAACATATAAATGGACTGCTCTCTTGGCTTATGGAGATTCAAACATCGAAGAAAGAGAAGGAGGGAAGCATAAGAAGAAGAATGAGAAGGAGGGAAGAAGAAGAAGAAGGGAAGAAGGAGAAGAACAAGAACAAGGAGGAAGAAGAAGGAGGAAGAGGAGGAGGGAGAATAATAAGAAAAAGAGGAAGAAGAAGAAGAAAACGAGGAAAAAGAGGAATAAGAGATGAAGAAGAGGGAGAGGAAGAAAACGACAAAGAAGAGGGAGAGGAAGAAAAAGACAAAGAAGAAGAAGAAAAGGAACAAGAAGAAGAGGAAGTGGAAGAGGAAGATGAAGAGGAAGAGTAAGAGGAATAAAAGGAGGAAGAGACAGAATAAGAAGAAGAAGAAGAAGAAGAAGAAGAAGACGAAGGGGAAGAGGAAGATGAAGAAGAGGAGGAGGAAGAAGAAGAGGAGAAAGAAGAAGAGGAGGAAGAAGAAGATGAGAAATAAGAAGAGGAGGAAAAAGAAGACGAACAAGAGGAATAGTAAGAGAAAGAGGAAGAAAAGTAAGAGGAAGAAGAAGCAAGGAGGAGAACAAGTAGAAAAAGAAGAAGAGGAAGAAGAAGAGGAAGAGGAAGAAGAAAAAGAAGAAAAAGAGGAGGAGGAAGAAGAAAAAGATGAAGAAGAAGAAGGAGGAGGAGGGGGAGGGGGAGGAGGAGGAGAAGGAGGAAGAGAAAGTGTAAGAGGAAGAGGGAGAAATGGAGGAAGACGAAAAAAAAGAGGAGGAGGAGGAGGAAGAAGAAAAAGAAGAAGAGGAAGAGGAAGAGGAAGAGGAAGAGGAAGAGGGAGAGGGAGAGGATGATGAGAGGACAAGGAGGAGGAGAAGGAAGAAAAAGAGGAAGAAGAGGTAGAGTAGGAGGAGGAGGAGGAGGACGGGGAGGAGGAGGAGGA